>NW_024070200.1:34453314-34463188 GCF_014754425.2 Oryx dammah
CAGGGGAGATCATCGGGGGCCATGAAGCCAAGCCCCACTCCCGCCCTACATGCTTTGTTTGTAGTGATGCTTCCTAAGGCCCACTTGACTTCACACTCCAGGATATCTGGCTCTAGGTTATTGATCACACCATCATGGTTATCTGGGTCATGAAGATCTTCTTTGTATAGTTCTTCTGTGTATTCTTGCCACCTCTTCTTAATATTTTCTGCTTCTGTTAGGTTGATACCATTTCTGTCCTTTATTGTGTTCATCTTTGCTTGAAATTTTCCCTTGGTATTTCTAATTTTCTTGAAAAGATCTCGAGTCTTTCCCATTCTATTGTTTTCCTCTATTTCTTTGCATCATGCACTATAAAAGGTTTTCTTTTTTTCCCCTCCTCTATTCTTTGGAATTCTTCATTTAGATGAGTATATCTTTCATTTTATCCTTTGCCTTTTGCTTCTCTTGTTTTTATTATCAGTTTTTTATATAATGATTATAATTTTTAATTATTAATGTAATTAAATCACATTAATAGAAATCAATAATAATGCAATGTTCTTCAATCTCATCTTTAGCAGCAGTGGCATTAAATTGTAGTAGATTAAATACTCCAAATAGCAGAGACTGTCAGTCTAGATCAAAAATGTAAGATCCAATTTTGTGTGATTTACAGGAGAAACATCTTGAATATAAAGACATGGATGGAAGATAAACCTATGGGGAAACAAAAAAGATGTATCCTGTAACCCCAATTTTTTTTTAAAAAAAGCATTATCCATAGTATATGCTGTTTAACTATAGAATTTTTGGCCATCTGTGAGATAACATAGAGTAGAGTAATTGTTTTCTTTCTTCCTTATTTCTATTTAGCCTAGCAACAGTGAAGTTGAGACTCTTCATTAGTTTTTATATATGTTTTACTGTGAACTTTCAGATCTTTTGCCCATTCTATCATGTTTTTGGTCTATTTCTTCTGGATTACAGATCTCTGTACATTACAATAGATAGATTAATTTAATTGTAACATGTTTTTCACAAGTTTGCTGCCTGTAAATCAAATATACTTGTACTCATTTTTGATATAGAAACATTAAAAATTATTTTTTCAAATCATAATTTATTTATTAGCCTTTCTTAGAATGTTTCTGGATTTCCAGTCATTACAAGAAAGGCTTTCCTCATTCTCAATCTATAAAGGGATTTCCTTGGGCTTTTTTCCAGTGCATGTTTGGTTTTATGCTGTATATTTGAATATACAAATATCTATTCAAACTTTATTCTGGTGGTTTCTATGAAGTGTTACTCTAAATTAATCTCTTAACAAATGACTTGTTCAAAAATCTTTGTTAAAAGTCCATTTTTTCACTCATGATTCGAAATGCTCCCTTATTAGAAACTACCTTTCTGTATATACTTGTGCACGTTTCTGCATTCTTCCATTCTGTTTCACTAGTCTCTCTGTCTGTTCATCATTCAGCTCCACACTGTCTTCCAGAAAGAACTTTAGTAGTTTTTAAACTCCAATATGCTGTCTCCCATACTATTCCTTTTTCTTTGTGGCATAATTTCCCTCGTGATTCCTTCACACTGATTTTTCTCAGAAATTTCACAGATTGTCTAGGACTTGTATAACATCGAGAGAAAAAAATGGATTGATTTTTTAAATCACATTGTGTTATTTTATATCATGCTTATGTATTATCTTTGGGAGAATCAGTACCTTTTTTGGTGTAGATTCATCCAATCCAAGAACTAAGAACACCTTGATGTTTCTAAGTCTGTTTTTTTTTTTTCAGAAATACTTTAACATTTGTTTTGTTTTTCAGAAGTACTTTAACATCTTGCACAAATACGTTTTTTACAATTCTGGTTAAATTTTTCCTAAGCGTCGTGTCTTCCTCTGTTGCTACTGTACGGATATTCTTTTTCAGTGATCTCCAAGCTGGTTATCATTTGTTTAGGCGAAAGGTACACGTTTCCAGTTTTTCGATTTTTTGATTTTTGGCTGTGATGGGTTCTGTCGCTGCGTATGGGCTCCCGCGACTTGCCGAGAGGGGGCGCTACTCTAGCTGTGGTGCGTGGGCTTCTCAGGGCAGTGGCTTCTCCTTGCAGAGCACAGGGTGCACAGCTTTAGCGGCTCTGCAGCATGCAGGCTCTTCCTGGACCAGGGAGACTGGCAGGTGGGTTCTTATCCATTGGACCACCAGGGTAGTCTCTGTACAGATTTCAGCTCTGAACCACTCTCAAGCTTATAGAAAAGCTACAATTGCGATACAAAACCTTCTGTTTTCCAGAACCATTTGCAAGTAAAGTTAGAGGCATGGTGCTTCATTGCTTTTCAAATACTTTAGAGTGTAATTCCTAAAACAAGGACACTCTTACGGAACCACATTCAAACCGTCAAACCCAGAAAATTAACATCGATGTCATCATCTAATCCTCAGACACAGAGAAATCTGGCTCATCACCTTTAATATGTTGACTTATCTGATTAGTCTACAAAGAGATTCATATAACATATCTCTCACCCCTCTTCCACAAGTACAAGACCCTGCTGCCCCCGCCTAGGCTCTGGTGATCCACACCAGCCAGCCCCTTGGTACCAACAGCCATGTCACCATATTTGTCCTGCTCTGACATATCCTACCAGACTGTCCCCAAACCCATGAAGGCCTATAAATTCCCCTTGATCAGAAACCAACTTGTAGCCCGTCCCTTGTGTGAACACCCTCTTCACCTCACTGGGGCATTCACTCTGCACCATACATGTATTCTGGTTACCTGATCTAGGCTGCCCACTGCAGAGTAGGGTGAGAAGTGTGTCCACTCAGGAGAGAGGCCTGGCATGAGCACATTCTCACCCCACACAGGCTTGGCATGGACACCCTACCCTGGTTTGCTGGGGCTCTCCTGCCAGAATCCCTATTGGCAGTGGGCTTTGTTTCTTTAACAT
Source organism: Oryx dammah (assembly GCF_014754425.2). NCBI lineage: Eukaryota > Metazoa > Chordata > Mammalia > Artiodactyla > Bovidae > Oryx > Oryx dammah. The sequence continues at coordinate 34,456,253 of NW_024070200.1, forward strand.
GTTGTTGCTTTTGAGGCGGGGCAGGGGGTGTGAATCAAGATGTTTAGGACCTACAATATTTTCAACTCCATGACTCTCTTCACCTTTTCCATTATGAAGACACGACCAGGATGATTTGGTTTGCAAATGGTACAGGAACATCAGAATGCCATTCTCTGGGTAGTGGTGAGGGAATTCTGCTTTGTCTCCCTGGCATCCTTTCTCACTTCATGTGGGATTCCCTTCTCACAGGCTCTTCTTCCTTGACTGCAACATTCCTGATGGGGGTGAGGTCTTCAGCTCAGTTCAGTCGCTCAGTCGTGTCTGATTCTTTGCGACCCCAAAAATCGCAGCATGCCAGGCCTCCCTGTCCATCACCAACTCCCGGAGTTCACTCAGACTCACTTCCATCGAGTCAGTGTTGCCATCCAGCCTTCTCATCCTCTGTCGTCCCCTTCTCCTCCTGCCCCCAATCCCTCCCAGCATCAGAGTCTTTTCCAATGAGTCAACTCTTCGCATGAGGTGGCCAAAGTACTGGAGTTTCAGCTTTAGCATCATTCCTTCCAAAGAAATCCCAGGGCTGATCTCCTTCAGAATGGACTGGTTGGATCTCCTTGCAGTCCAAGGGACTCTCAAGAGTCTTCTCCAACACCACACTTCAAAAGCATCAATTCTTCGGCGCTCAGTCTTCTTCACAGTCCAACTCTCACATCCATACATGACCACTGGAAAAACCATAACCTTGACTAGACGGACCTTAGTCGGCAAAGTAATGTCTCTGCTTTTGAATATGCTCTCTAGGTTGATCATAACTTTTCTTCCAAGGAGTAAGCGTCTTTTAATTTCATGGCTGCAGTCACCATCTGCAGTGATTTTGGAGCCCCCCAAAATAAAGTCTGACACTGTTTCCACTGTTTCCCCATCTATTTCCCATGAAGTGATGGGACCAGATGCCATGATCTTCATTTTCTGAATGTTGAGCTTTAAGCCAACTTTTTCACTCCCCTCTTTCACTTTCATCAAGAGGCTTTTTAGTTCCTCTTCACTTTCTGCCTTAAGGGTGATGTCATCTGCATATCTGAGATTATTGATATTTCTCCCAGCAGTCTTGATTCCAGCTTGTGTTTCTTCCAGCCCAGCATTTCTCATGATGTACTCTGCATAGAAGTTAAATAAGCAGGGTGACAATATACAGCCTTGACGTACTCCTTTTCCTATTTGGAACCAGTCTGTTGTTCCATGTCCAGTTCTAACTGTTGCTTCCTGACCTGCATACAGATTTCTCAAGAGGCAGGTCAGGTGGTCTGGTATTCCCATCTCTTTCAGAATTTTCCACAGTGTATTGTGATCCACACAGTCAAAGGCTTTGGCATAGTCAACAAAGCAGAAACAGATGTTTCTCTGGAACTCTCTTGTTTTTTCCATGATCCAGCGGATGTTGGCAATTTGATCTCTGGTTCCTCTGCTTTTTCTAAAACCAGCTTGAACATCAGGGAGTTCACGGTTCACGTATTGCTGAGGCCTGGCTTGGAGAATTTTGAGCATTACTTTACTAGCGTGTGAGATGAGTGCAACTGTGCGGTAGTTTGAGCATTCTTTGGCATTGCCTTTCTTTGGGATTGGGTGAGGTCTAGGGCCCTTCTATTTTTAACTGGTAGGAGCTCTTGATTGCCTCAAGGAGTGGAATATAGTAGAACAGATGCCTTATGACATCAAAGTATATGTAATGAAAAGAACCCAGCCTGTGTCTGGCTCATTTCTTAGCAGATGCTCCTCTGGGGGCAAAGCAACCCCGTGTGGTGAGGGAGACTAACAATCCCGCAAATTAAGACTGCTTGAGGGACCTTCATGGCGAGAAGCCAGCATGCCCAGTGAGCAGCCAGCACCATCCACTCAGCATATGTGAGCGAGCCTTCAAGAGATTCACCCTCCAGGCTTCAAGCCTCCCTGATACGAAGGGAGCAGAGGGGTGCTATCCACACTGCACCCTGACCAAATGCAGATTCCTGGGTAAAAGTAACATTGCTGATTTTTTTAAACTACTCAGTTCTTTAGTAATGGGAATAAGCCCTCTTCAGATTCACTCTCACACCATTCTGTCCATCCCACACCATGAATCTCACCATCCTTGTCTGATGGTGATGGTTTTGTCTCCTTAGCCAGAAGCAAGAAATCTTATCTCCAATGCTTCCCACAGTCTCACACACAAAGGGACCTCAATCTACAATGACCTTGGTGTAAATTCTTTTGCACAATGAAGGAAACTATAAGCCAGGTGAAAAGATAGCCCTCAGAATGGAAGAAAATAATAGCAAATGAAACAACTGACAGAGGATTAATCTCCAATATATACAAGCAGCTCATGCAACTCAATATCAGAAAAATAAACAATCCAATTGAAAAGAGGGTAGAAGAACTAAACAGACATTTCCCCAAAGAAGACATACAGGTGGCTATTAAACACATGAAAAGATGCTCAGCACTGCTCATTATTAGAGAAATGCAAATCAAAACTGCAATGAGGTACCATCTCATTCCAATCAGAATGGCCATCATCAAAAAGTCCACAAACAATAAATGCTGGAGAGGCTGTGGAGAAGAGAGAACCCTCCTGAACTGTGAGTAGGAATGCAAATTGATACAGTCACTATGGAGAACAGTATGCAGACTCCTTAAAGAACTAGGGACAAAATTATCATATGACGCAGCACCTCAGTACTGGGCATATACCCTAAGAAAGCCATAATTGAAAAAGGTATATATACCCCAGCATTCAGTGCAGCACTACTTGCAATTGATGGGACTTGGAAGCAACCTAGATGTCCATCAACAGATAAATGTATAAAGAAATTGTGGTACATACACACAATGGGATGTTATGCAGCTATAAAAAGGAATGCATTTGAATCCATTCAAATGAGGTGGATGAACCTAGAACCTATTGTACGGAGTGAAGTAAGTCAGAAAGAGAAAGACAAATATAGTATATTAATGCATATGTATGGACTCGTTCTATGTAATAGAAAGATGGTACTGATGATCCTATTTGCAGGGCAGCAAAGGAGATACAGACATAAAGAGCAGACTTATGGTCACAGAGGGAGGGAGAATGTGGGATGACTTGAGGGTGTAGTATTGAAACATATACATTACCTTATGTAAAGATAAGATAGATAGCCAGTGGGAATTTGCTGCACGATGCAGGTAACCCAAAGCCAGTGCTCTATGACAACCTATGGATGTGGGATGGAGAGGGAGGTGGGAAGACAGTTTAAGGGGGAGGGGACATTTATACCTCTAGCTGATTCATTATGATGTATGGCAGAAACCATCACAATATTGTAAAGTAATTTCCCTCCACTTAAAAATTAAACAAAATTGTTAAATAAATAAATAATGACCCCAGTGATCTAAAGAGAACTACAGAAATAAAGACATTCTTGAATCTCTCATCATGAGCCCCAGGATGCTGGGGCTCAAAGATCTGGTATTTGCTGATACAACCTCTCACTACTCCTATCTATAGCGATTTTCTTGTTTTCTGCTGAGTAATGGCACCAAGCCAAGAGCTTATGGGTGCCTCTGTGGTGACCACTAAGTACATACTCCACTCAGACCCCAAGACCTGATCAGACAGAGGAGTGAGGCTTTCAGAAAAGTCTCAGGTGGTAAAAACCACACCAGAGCAGACACTTAGGGTTAAAAGACCAGACAGAAGCAGCAGCTATTCAGAATCTGATCAGCTTTCCTGGAGAGACGGTCCTGTTCCTGCTCCTGGTGGCCCTTCCTCTGTTCCCCACTGGGGAGGCAGGTGAGTGATGGTCCCACCCTCAGAGGCCCAGACCTACCTCACATGGACAGACCTGCTCAGATGCTACACTCATGCACAGCCTGGGCCTGGTCCATGTAAGGAAATTTCTGAATTCAGGTCAAATTCCCTCAAAGACCAACAAATCTGGGCCCATCTCCCCTCTCCAGCCTTGGCTCCATGAGCACAGTGGGCAGGCTGTAATCTTTCTTTCAGGGAAAATCACTGGGGGCCACGAAGCCAAGCCTCACTCCCGTCCCTACATGGCATTTCTTCAGTACAAGATTTCAGGGAAGTCTTACAGATGTGGGGGTTTCCTCGTGCGTGAGGACTTCGTGCTGACAGCAGCTCACTGCCAGGGAAGGTGAGGAGCAGTGCCCGGGCCCCCATCCCTCTGCTGAGCCCTCCCAGGGAACCCTCTTCTCAGGGCTGCCAGTCTTGGCTACCAGCAACACATAAGTTCTTCGGAGGACAGGTGAGTCTTGGGGAGAGATGGACAGGTCAATGCCAGTGATGCATGGAGAGAAGGGACTGATCAAACCTGAGACGGAAGGAAGCCAAGGTTGTACCCTGGAGTCCAGAGTGCAAATGTGAGAAGTTCACGTTTTCCTTAGAGACAGCCAAGCCTGTGCAGGATTGAACACCCTCCGTGGACTCCAGGAACTACCACCCTGCCCAGGCTGCCAGAGGCAGGCAGCACAGAGAAGCCCAGACCCAGGGCCCATCATCTAGAATTCACTCCCCAGTCCTGCCCTGTTCCCGGCAGTGCTCTATCCTTCAGGCTCCTGGTCCGTATCTCCTGTGACTCCCCCTCCCTCTCTGCTATGTGTGCAGATCAATGAAGGTCACACTGGGGGCCCACAACACTGAGAAGAAGGAGAGGACCCAGCAGGTCTTCCAGTTAAGACGTGCCATCCCCCACCCAGGCTATAATAAGGAGACGTATGCCAATGACCTCATGTTACTGCAGGTGAGACACACAGCTGCACCGGTTCTGGGACACTTTCCTCCCAGGGTTCTGCATCCCCCATGACTCATTCCTGACCCTCCTCCTGTACGTCCCCTTCCGTGGTCCCAGGGCCGCTGGAAGGCAATTCCACAAATGTCCTGCGGTTTCTGTGGGCCATCAGTAGGTGAGAATGCCTTTCCTCTGCCTTCAGCTGAAGAGAAAGGCCAAAGTGACCACTGCTGTGAGCACCATCAGCCTGCCCAGCGGCTCAGATACGGTGAACCCAGGGATGCTGTGCAGTGTGGCCGGCTGGGGACTCCTTCGTGTGGAAGGCTCCACCACAAAGAAACTGCAGGAGGTAGAGCTTGAAGTCCAAAGGGATGAGGAATGCAAATCTCGCTACGCAGTTTACGACAGCAGCACCCAGATGTGTGTGGGGAACCCAAGGATGACGAATAATGCTATGGAGGTGAGTGACACACCTGTATGCATGCAAAGCCCTGGGCACAGCCAAGCTGTGGGGGTGGGGAGCAGTGGGAATGAGCCCTATTCCTGTGTCCCCGGCCTGTCCTCCTATCTGGTCTCTGTCCCGTGTCCCTAGGGGGTGAACACTGCCCCACAATCACATATGGGTGGAGGCTTCCTGCAGGAGGAGGTGGATTGTCAGGGCCAGTCTGAAACCTCAGGACCAACAAGGCCCTGATATCAGCCAGGGTCCCTAACAGAGACCACCCACCCCACGGTGGCAGGGAAACCAGACCTGAAGAAGGTGAGCTCAGCCCTTGCTCTCTCTGCCCACAGGGTGACTCCGGGGGCCCACTCGTGTGTAATGGTGTGGCCCAGGGCATTGTGTCCTATGGAAGAGATACACCTCCAGATGTCTACACCAGAATCTCAAGGTTTCAGCAATGGATCAAAGAAACAATGAAAATGTACAAACTGCAGGGACCGGACTGAGGTCCCCCAGGATTGATCTGTCCATCTTCCCGGGGGTAGAGGTGTTGGGCAAAGTGGGTGGAGGAGGGCTGCCTGGAACTTAATAAAGTTTTATCTTTTGAGCAGAAATCACTGATTCCTCCTTTATTCACATACTTGTTAGGCACCTACTCTGCCAGGGGAACATCTGTTCACATTTCTGATCTGTCACCAGCTTCCCCTCCAGCACATACACCACCCCTCTCACCCCCACCTTCCATCTCTGGAATAAAACTTCTACTGTACCAGTAGCCAGCTCCCTCCAGTCACATGTCCCCAGTGCCAGCTCCCCCTGCAGGCTGCCCATGAGCTCCATCAGAGAAGGGAGACCCCTCCTCAGGAGTATAGGTCCCACTTGATTCCCACCCTCATGTGTTATCTATATACCCTCCGCCTTATGCACACTTACTCCCCTCCCCCACATCCCAGTGCCCAGGGGGCAACAGAGGAGAATCCAGATTTGAAAAGGGGGACCACCTGAGAAACTCTGGGGTTGAGGGGGGCACTTTCCCACCCTAACAGATATGGGGGAGGTTTACAAAGGTGTGGCTCACCCCATGACTATTCCTTCCCTGCATCAGTGCAGAAGCCTGAGAGAGTTTCAGGAGGCCTTCAGTATTCCCAGGCCCAGCTTGAGTGCCTGTCACAGCCCTGTCTTGGAGTCCTGGGCCCAGGGCACTGTGCAGCCTCTGGTGTTCTGAGGGCACATCCTCCTTCAGCCCCAAGGGACCTAGAGGGAGCTCTTCCACCTTGGGCTGAGCCAGCCGCTCCCCACCTTCATCATTCCCACATGTGTTTGTGTATGAATATATTTATCTCCAAAGGAAACTCACTCTAAAGAAAATCATTGTTTTCAAGGTATCCTAAAGTTTCAAAGAGTATCTATAGCCTATAGTTATTGGGTACATTTTTTCCTGTATTTTTTTTTTTTTTATCAATGGCTGAAGTTTTGATGCAAGGTTCAGAAGAGCAACCTCAGTTTTAAGACACGCAGTTTAGAGAGGGCTTAAGAGAAGTGGTTTGCTGAACATTTGAATGGAGAGTGAGCTTCAACTATTGCAAAATGTGTTCTGGTAGAAAGTAACACATATTCATCAAAATATATTCCTCATAAATGGAATATATTCAACATGGTGCGTGCAAGTGTGCGAAGTTACTGCAATCGTGTCAGATTCTTTGTGACCTTATGGAGTGTCGCCCTCCAGGCTCCTCTGCCCTTTCATCA
>NW_024070200.1:34508188-34556821 GCF_014754425.2 Oryx dammah
CAGAACATAACAAGCTCTGTCTCTGCCCTCAGGAAACGTTTAGTGGTGAGAAATTTCCTTTAAACTTCCGTGGTTCCTCTCCTTCCACAAGGAAGTTCACTTTGGCACAGATAGATCTGTATTTGGAATCTGGAAGAAATCTTGTCTTGAAAATAATTACTTTCTCTGTATTTTAGCTGGATTGTACATTAGAGTTTCACATGCATAATCTTGTTTGATTCCAGAAGGGCAATGTGAAATTGGAAGAGGCTTGGAGACCCACAGGTCCTGGGGTTACCAGTCTGTGCTCCATGGAGTCCATGTCTGGAGGGGAGGGAGGGAAGAGACTCCTGAAATAGCCTCTTTTGTTATCTTACATGTGGAAGCATGAACCTCAGTTTGCAAATCTACGAGATGCCACATTTAATTGGTAAGACAGTTCATTGTAACCCAGATGTCTTGAATCCTTTAAACAGCACCACCCTGAATTGAGGATGATAGAACACATCAAATTCATGTTAACTGGGCAAACAATGAATCGAGTGAGATCAACATTGAGAAGAGAAGAAACTTCACAACAACAAAAAGAAACAAACAAAAAGAACTTCACTAAAAAGAATAATAATTCACATGAATATGAAAAGTAAAATCCAGCATATTGAAAACTAAGTTGAAAAACAAATGAACACTTATTTTTCACACAAGACCATCCCTACATCCATCTGCCACGTCTAATCCTGGAGCTCACAGTACCAGCAAGGGCACAGCTGAGCAAAGAGCTGAACGTATGCATGAACGTGAACAAGAAAGGGGTAAGGTGTGCATAAGCCAGGGGACAACTTTGGGTCCCTGCAGTAGATGATGACACTCTTAGGAGATGTCTTCACACAAAAGGAATGTAGAGAGCCCAGAAAGCCAGTCATGAAGAGCTCCACAGAAGCCCAGGGAGTAAGGCAGAGTGGTCAAGGACATCCACCACCCCAGGCAAGGATGTGTGCCCTCAAGAGACAGTGCCTGACGAGTTAGTCTTCCCCCTTACACCTGATGGAATCATTTAACGTAGTATGAGATATATTAGGAAGAAAAACTATTACCTTACAATGCTATAGCATCATGATCACGGAACTGCTTGAGGCTATATATTTCCTAAAAATGATTTCCAAATATTTTTACATTATTTCTTTCTTTGATCTAGTGATTTTTATTTCTAGAACTTTAACCTACATAAGATCTAAAATGTGTGTGTGTATAGGGGGGTTACTCACCTAAATGTTCATCACACCATTATTTAATAATAGACCTCAAATTAGAATCAGTATTAATGTCCAAAATAGGAAGATGGTAAAATACGGCATGCTTGCATTATATATTATGCTGTCATTATTATCTGCTTTATCCACTACTCTAGAAAACCAGGCTAAGAAAACAAAAGAACAAAAACTAGGTAGAGGAAACAAAAGAAAGTAAACTAGGCTAGGAATATTAATAGGAAATTCATTTTTAAAAACTGAATAGACATTTGGGGGAAGTGAAAGCTCACTAATTAATGCAAATTGAAATATTAATAATCTTTACTTCTATGATTGGAAAAGATTGACACAAACGATACTAGTGAGATTAGAATAGACACTGAGAAAATGCAGGTTAACACCTTGTACACAAAAATCCTTAAAGAAAAAGAACAGAAAAGAAGAATCTGATGTAGCCATCAACTATACCAGGAAAAGTACAGAAGGTAATGCCCCCAAAAGTTACACAAGTCAAATCTTAAGAAATACTAATTAACCCAGAATTAAATGGGGATTTGCTTTTTAAATTTTTTCATCGCTTTGAACACAGTGGAAATTTTAAAATCATGATACAGAATTACAATTGCCATATGAAAGAATGGTTACCAGATTTAAGTCAAAAGCAGATTAAAAGCTGTACATACTACAGTCAATTTTTGCTTATACAGACATTTTCCTTTTAGGCTTTTTTCCTTCCCTCACAACCATTTATCTAATTTTTCTACAACATTTATGTATGACTTAGATAAGTGAAGTGAAGTTGCTCAGTCGTGTCTAACTCTTTGCAACCCCATGGACTGTAGCCTACCAGGCTCCTCGGTCCATGGGATTTTCCAGGCAATAGTACTGGAGTGGATTGCCATTTCCTTCTCCAGGGGATCTTCCTGAGCCAGGGATCGAACCCAGGTCTCCCACATTGTAGACAGACGCTTTAACCTCTGGGCCACCAGGGAAGTCCTTAGATAACTTAAGTGTCTTTTTAAAAATATGAATCAGATTCTAAAATGATCTTCACTAACAATTTCTTTAATAGAAGGAGGAAAATGTTTGTTGAATGAACTATAGGATTCAAAACTGAATGTATTGTAACCACACCTATAAAAAATAAACATGTAAAAAACCTGGATGGGAATAGATGTGTTAACAATAGTCAGTTAAATGGTGCAATTAAGGCTGACATTTTTCTTCTTTCTGCTTTTAACTTATTCACTATTTTAAAATGTATCATTCATAAAATAACTGTATTTTTTAAAATTCCATGTTAGAAAGGCAGGGTTAAGTAAGCTGGCAGATGTGTTAGTTAAGATAACTGACTATTCCAACAGATCAATGTTAGCATTTCATGGCTGGCACAATAGAATTCTCTCTCTTGCTCAGGGACAGTCCCAAGTGAATATTCCTGGTGAGCAGTGCCCACTTTCACTCTCAAGTGTCCTGGTCTGGGCAATAAATTACATGGTCAGCCCAAAGCTAAGGGATCCAGACTCGGTTCCCTAAAGATCCTTTCAAGTTCCCCATGTTCATCTGTGCCAGACCCTGGGAAGGGAAGAAGCTGGATGGTCAAGCGTGGGAGTTGCTTCAGCTTGGCACGGGGCTCATGGCATTTCATTCACCTCCCGTTTACTGTGACCGTGGCAGAGGCACACCTGTGCTCAAGGTGGACGGACAGTACAGTTCACTATGTTCCCCAGATCATAGGGACATACGATCCGGTTCTGCTAAACTGCCAGATCTTCTCTACCACAGCACTTAATACTGTGTGCTGTTTAGAAGGATCATGGCCCTCAATTTTTTTCTGCTTATTTTTATAGAAAAATCAGATTTAAGTGGATGAATTTTCATTTGTTTTTGCTTTTAGATTTTTATGTCTTTTTATTGAAGTGCAGTTGATTTACATTATTTGTTTTGGGTGTACAGCATAATGATTCAGTATTTTGCAGATCATACTCCATTTAAAGTTATTATAAGATAATGGCTATAATTTCCTGTGCTGTACAATATGTCCTTGTTGCGTATCTATTTTGTACATAGTGGTTTGTGGCTCTTCATCACATTCCCCTAAATGCCTCTCCCCTCCCCTCTCCCCTTCGGTAACCACTAGCTTGGTTTCATATCTGTGAGTCTGTTTCAACATTGCATGTACATGCACTTGTAATATTTTTTAGATTCCTCATATAAGTGATATATAGAATTTTTCTTCTAAATTATTTCACTAATCTTAATATTCTCTAGATTCATCCACCTTGCTGCAAATGGTGGAATTTCTTTCTTTTTATGGCTAAGTAATATTCCATTGTATAGGTATACCACATTTTCTTTATCCATTCATTTGTTAATCAGCACTTGGGGTTCTTCCAAATATCGGCTATTGTAAGTTGTGCAGGGGTACATGTCCCTTTTCAATTAGTGCTTTGTTTTTTCTGGATATATACCCAAGATTAGAATTGTTGGATCATATGGAAGTTCTGTTTTTATCTTTTTGAGGAACTTTCATATTGCTTTCCATAGTGGCTGTACCAGCTTACATCACCACTTACAGTGCAGGAGGGTTCCCTTTTCTCCATGTCTTCTCCAACATTTGTTATTTGTGTACTTTTCTATGATAGCCATTTTTGCAGGTTTAAGGTGATGTTATTGCTGGTTTGATTTGCATTTTTGTAATAATCAGTTGCTTTTGAACTGTGGTGTTGGAGAAGACTCTTGAGAGTCCCTGGGACTGCAAGGAGATCCAACCAGTCCATTCTGAAGGAGATCAGCCCTGGGTGTTCTTTGGAAGGAATGATGCTGAAGCTGAAACTCCAGTACTTTGGCCACCTCATGTGAAGAGTTGACTCATTGGAAAAGACTCTGATACTGGGAGGGATTGGGGGCAGGAGGAGAAGGGGACAACAGAGGATGAGATGGTTGGATGGCATCACTGACTCGATGGACGTGAGTGTGAGTGAACTCCGGGAGTTGGTGATGGACAGGGAGGCCTGGCGTGCTGCAATTCATGGGGTCGCAAAGAGTCAGACACGACTGAGCGACTGAACTGAACTGATTGCTGTTTTGATTTGCATTTCTGTAATAATTAGTGATGTTGAATATCTTTTCATGTGACAATTATTCATTTGTATGTCTTCTTTAGGGGAAAAAAATGTCTATTCAGGTCTTCTGCCCATTTCTTGATTTGGTTAGTTGTTTTTTCTATATGAGTTGTTGGTATATTTTGGATATTAATCTCGTGTCAATTATATCATTGGCAAATATTTTCTCCCATTTCATAGGTTGCCTTTTCTTTTGTTTAGGTTGTTTGCTGTGCAGAAGTTTTCATGTTTAATTAGGTCCCATTTGTTTATTTTTGTTTATATTTCTTTTGCTTTAGAAGGTAAATCCAAAAAAATATTGTTACAATAGGCAGTGTTCTGCCTATGTTCTCTTCTACAAGTTTTATGGTTTCAGTTCTTACATTTGGATCTGTAAACCATTTGGGGTTTATTTCTACATATGATATGAGGAAGTATCTCATCTCGCCTTTTTACATGGCGCTGTCTAGTTTTCCCAGAAATACTTGTTGAAAAGGTTGTCTTTCTCCATTATAGAGTCTTGCCTCTCTTGTCATAGATTAATGGACCATAGGTGTGTGGGCTTATCTCCTAGATTAAATGGACCATAGTTGCATGGGCTCTATGTCCTGTTTCATTGATATATATGTCTGTTTTTATGCCAGTAGCATGCTTCCCTGGAGAAGGCAATGGCACCCCACTCCAGCACTCTTGCCTGGAAAATCCCATGGACAGAGGAGCCTGGTAGGCCGCAGTCCATGGGGTCGCTAAGAGTCAGACATGACTGAGTGACTTCACTTTCACTTTTTACTCTTATGCATTGGAGAAGGAAATGGCAACCCACTCCAGTGTTCTTGCCTGGAGAATCCCAGGGACGGGGGAGCCTCATTGGCTGCCGTCTATGGGGTCGCACAGAGTCGGACATGACTGAAGCGACTTAGCAGTAGCAGCAGCAGCAGCATGCTTCCCAGGTGGTGCAGTGGTAAAGAATCCACCTGCCAGTTCAGGAGATGCAGGAGACCTGGGTTCAATCCCTGGGTGGGGAAGATTCCCTGGAGGAGGAAATGGCAACCCACTCCAGGATTCTTGCCTGGGAAACCCCATGGACAGAGGAGCCTGGTGGCCCACCATCCATAGAGTCACAAAGAATCAAACACGACTGACTAAGCACACAACACCATGCTATTTGGATTACTGTAGTTTTGTAAAGCATTCTGAAGTCAGGGAGGATGGTTAACTCCAAACTCTGCTATTTTTTCCTCAAGATTGCCTTGGCAATTTGGGGTCTTTTGTGGTTCCATGTAAATTTTAAGGTTATTTTTTCTGGTGCTGTGGAAAATCTCATGGGTGTTTTGATAAGGATTGCATTAAGTCTGCAAATTGCTTTGGGTAGTAAGGTTATTTTAACAATATTACTTCTTCTGCTCTAAGGACACCAGATATTTTTCCATTTTTTTTATCATCTCCAATTTCCTTCATCAATGTTTTACAGTTTTCTTTACTTCCTTGGATAAGTTTATTCCTTAATTTTATTCTTTTTGATGCAATAGAATTGCATCTATTCTAAATAGATTTAAATTGCTTCCTATTTTAAATAGGATTGTTTTCTCTTTATGATGGTTAATTGCTAGTGTGTAGAAAAGCAACAGATTTCTGTGTATTAATCTTGTATCATGCAACTATGCCAAATTCGTTTATTAATTCTAATAGTTTAGGGATGGAGACTTTAGGGTTTCTATATGAAGTATCTTGTCATCTGCAGTTTTACCTCTTCACTTCCAATTTAGATGCTTTTTTTCCCCTTGTCTTATGCTGTGGCTGATACTTCCAATACTATGTTAAATAGAAATGGGCATTCTCAACTGAGTTTGTCATAAATGACCTTTATTGTGTTGAGATATTTCCCTGTATACCCACTTTGCTAAGAGTTTTTATCATCAGTGGATGTTGAATTTTGTCAAGTGATTCTTCCTCATCTATTGAGATGATCATGTGATTTTTATGTACTTTGATAACATGGTGTATCACATCCATTGGTCTGTGAATGATGAATTGTCCTTGTGTCCCTGGAATAAAAGAACTTGATCACGTTATATGATCCTTCTTATATGTTGTTGGATATGGCTTGTTAATATTTTGTTAAGGATTTTCAAATCTATATTCATCAAAGCTGCTGCTGAGTCACTTCAGTTGTGTCCGACTCTGTGTGACCCCATAGACGGCAGCCCACCAGGCTCCTTCGTCCCTGGGGTTCTCCAGGCAAGAACACTGGAGTGGCTTGCCATGTCCTTCTCCAAAGCATGAAAGTGAAGAGTGAAAGTGAAGTCACTCAGTCGTGTCGGACTCTTAGCAACCCCATGGACTGCAGCCTACCAGGCTCCTCTGCCCATGGGATTTTCCAGGCAAGAGTACTGGGGTCGCCATTGCCTTCTCCTTCATCAAAGCTACTTGGCCTATAATTTTCTTTTTTTGGGAGCCCCTTTGTCTGGTTTTGGTAATACAGTAATGGTGCTCTCAGGCTTCCCTTGTGGCTCATACAGTAAAGAACCAGCCTGCAATGCAGCAGACCCAGGTTCGACCCCTGGGTATGGAAGATCCTCTGGAAAAGGGAATGGCAACCCACTCCAGTATTCTTTCCTGGAGAGTTCCATGGACAAAGGAGCCTGGCGAGCTACAGTCCATGGGGTCACAAAGAGTTGGACATGACTGAGCAACTAACACTTTCACCTCACTTTCAATGATGCCCTCATGCATCATTGAGAGTGTATCTTCCTCTTTAAACTTTTGGAATAGTTTGAGAAGGATAGGTATTGACTCTTATATGTTTGGTATAATACTCTTGTGACATTGTCTGGCCTTGGACTTTTGATTGCTAGGAGTGTTTTATTTAGAAATTTGATGTTACTACTTGTAATCAGTCAGTTCCAATTATCCATCTCTTCTTGACTCAGTCTTGGCAAGTTGTATCTTTCTAGAAATTTGTCTGTTCCTTCTAGGTTGACCAATTTGCTGGCATATAGTTGTTTGTAGTATTGCTTATGATTTTTTGTATCTCTGTGATGTCAGTTGTTATTTCTCCTCTTTCATTTCTTATTTTGTTTACTTGGGTCCTCTCTCTTTTCTTCTTGGTGAGTCTGGCTAAAAGTTTATTAATTGTCCCTTGGTGACATTGATTTTATTTCCATTATTTGCTTTATTTCCTCTCTGGTCTTCATTATTTCCTTCCTTCTCCTGACTTTGGACTTTGCTCTTCTTTTACAAATGCCTTTTGATGATAGGTAGCTTTACTTATTTGGGATGTTTCTTGTCTCTGGAGGAAAGCCTGTGCTGCACTAAAATGCCCTCTTAGAGTTGCTTTTGCCGCATCTCATAGTTTTTGGAGTGTTGTGTTTCTATTTCATTTGTCTTTCATTTCACATGTGGTGGGAAGACAGTCATGGGGCAACACAAGCTGATCAGTAAAAGTATCCCCAAGGAGCTTCCAAAACATCTTTCCAAGAGTGATTTTAAGACAGCCCTGAGGATTTCCAGAATGCTTCAGAAATACCCTGGTCTCCTACAAAGTCAAGACTAACTACGTTGGTTTCTGACCAAAGTAGAAGCAAAAACAGGGAAAGGGAAGTGACCCAGCACCACCTGACAATTGCCTGCCCAGAAGACTTGGACTGTTGGTGGCATTTGGAGCCAGGAAGGAGATGGGAAACACCCTAGTAGTGTCCCAACATCCCAGAGAAAAAAAAATACATTGTAACTGGCGGAAATGTAATAAAACAGCCCGAAGTAGATGTAACTAACTATGGATATTGTGAAACATATCACCACTCTATTTGTTCAAATATCACTTCCAGTCCAGTTCAGTCACATTTCGTTAAAATACAAAATAAAAGCATATGTACTTCTCTCTACTATCATATATCCCCTCTCTACCCAAATGGTCTCTCTAATCCCTAAACTCTGGTTTTTGTTTCTCTCTACTTTGATGTCTAAGTCATCATTCCATTTATTAATGATTAATACTTCTGTATACAGCATTAAAAATATTTACCTATCATAAAGTTCTTATTACATTTTCAAATATGTATTCACAATTGGATCCATAATCCACATAAAACAGATTATTGGACATGGTGTGAAATATGTATTCTTATAGGACATCATAGAGGCATTTATTGTCCTAGAACCACTTACTGAGGAGTAAAAAGAAAAAAAAAATCTTTTCCTCACTCTCTGCCATAAATCCTCCATCATAAACCAAGCATTCAATTGTGTGTGCTGCTGCTAACTCGCTTCAGTCATGTCTGACTCTGTGCAACCCCATAGATGGCAGCCCACCAGGCTCCCCCGTCCCTGGGGTTCTCCAGGCAAGAACACTGGAGTGGGTTGCCATTTCCTTCTCCAATGCATGGAAGTCAAAAGTGAAAGTGAAGTCACCCAGTCGTGTCTGACTCTTAGCAACCCCAAGGACTGCAGCCTACCAGGCTCCTCCACCCATGGGATTTTCCAGGCAAAAGTACTGGAGTAGGTTGCCATTGCCATCTCCCAATATGTGTGTATCAGTGTCTAAATGTGTGTGGAATCTCTATTTCTTGTCCATTAGTCTATGTGTCTATGCCCCTATCAGTACCATACTACCTTCATTACTGTGACTTCATTTGCTAGAATAAGACCTCCCATCTTATTCTCATTCTTCAAGATTGTCTTGTCTAATGTTGGCCATTGGTTTTTCCATATCTGTTTAGAATCAATTAAGTTCTATGAAATACCTCTCAGGTGCAACAAATTGTATAGAACACTTTCTGGAGAATTGACTTAAAAAAAATTTTTTTTCTCTTTCAAACACCACTGTGGAATATCTCTATGGTTAGATCCTATTAAGTGTCTCTTCTTATAATTATATATATATATATTCATCAAAGAGGTCTTACACAACATTTTTTAGGTTTATATTTAGTTATTTGATAATTTTCATGATTTAAATGTTAACTTCCTCAAAATTTCCAACAGTATTATAGTATATATCAAAATATAATTAATGTTTAAGTTGGTTTTATGGCCCAGCAAATTTGTCAAACTGCCTTCTTAACTGTAATAGTTGAGCTGCATGTTCTTGGGCATTTTCTACATACACAATAGCATTTCAAATATTCAGTTTTATTTCTGCTTTTCATGACCTTATGCCTTTCACTTCTATTTCCTGCTTACATGCACTGTGTAAAATCTCTAGTATAATACTAAAGAGAAATGGTGATTATGGCTATCCACATGTCCTTATATTGTTTTGCTCTGAAGCAAAAACACTGTGTGTTTCAACATTAGTATAATGATTGCTGAAGGTTTTTATGGAGACATTTTATCAGGTTAAAAGCATTATTTTTTATTTATACTTTGCTAGAATTTTAATTAATGAACTTCAGCAAATGCTTATTTGTTTATTTCAATTGAATAATCATATGGCATTTCTCCTTTTATCAATCAATGTGTTGTTTTACAGCAATTGGGTTTGAATAAAAAGTCACCCACTCCTAGGATAAACCCAAATTCATCCTGATATATTACTTTTCCTGGTTGAATTATTTGACATACCTTAATATTCAAGTGATATTAGCCTATAATATTCCTTTCCCATATTGTCTTTATTGGGTTTGGCTTTGAGGCTTTGCTAGTCTCATAAAGGAGATAGGTAGCATCTCCTCTCCAGAAGATATCATGTAGCATTCTTTGAATATTTTGTTGAGATGTTCAGTGAAGCTTTATGAACATGGGGCTGTCCTTGATAGAATGTTTTTGAAAACAGAATCAATTTATTTAATGTTTAGAGGAAAATAATTTGTCAATTTCATGTAGATTTTCAAAATCATTGGCTTCCCAATGACATATAAAATAACATAGACATGACATACACACACACACATCTCCCACATACAAACCCTTTCTCAGTTAATGCAAGTATCTTCTCCCACCCTGTGGCTTTACTTTTCACTGTCTTAATCATATTTTGGATAATCAGAATTTCACTTTTACTCATGCTGTGCTTAGTCACTCACTGGTGCCCAACTCTTTGTGACCCCATAGACTGTAGCCTGCCAAACTCCTCTGTCCATAGGGATTCCCCAGGCAAGAATACTGGAGTGGGTTGCCATGCCCTTCTCCAGGGGATCTTCCTAACCCAGGGATTGAACCGAAGTCTCCCACATTGCAGGAGGATTCTTTACCATCTGAGCCACCAGGAAAGCCCAAGAATACTGGAGTGGGTAGCCTATCCCTTCTCCAGGGGATCTTCCTGACCCAGGAATGCAGGTAGATTGTTTACCAGCTGAGCTATCAGGGGAGCCCCACCTCTATTCATATATACCCAATAAATTTTTATGTAGATCATTTATCCATTTTTACTTTGTAATTATTATTGTTTAGCACTTTTTCTATCTTAAAACTTTTCCCTTTGTTAAGTTTATAAAGAAATTCCTTTAAAAGTTTTTTCCTTTATTTTAAATAATCAAGTTTTATCTTTATTCATACTCAATAAATTTTACTATATTTTGCCATTATTAATCACTTTAAACTCATTTTTCGTCTCCATTCTTCTAAAATTTTGACTGTTTATTTACAGTGGATCTTTGAACAGTGCAGGGGTTAAGGGCATTGACCCTCCACCCAGTGGAATATCCAAGTAAAACTTATAGGTGGCCCTCCCATTATGCAGTTTCACATTCACTTATATAATCAACCATGGATAATGTAGTATGGTAGCATTTACAACTGAAAAAAAAAAAAAAAACTTGTATAGAATGAAAAATGAGATGGTGGAGTAGAAGGACTTGAGCATACCTCCGCTAATGAAAACACCAAAATCACAACTAACTGCTGAACAACCATTTATGAAAAAAGACTTTGACATACTAGAAAAGATATTCTACACACAAAGACAAAGAAGCTACAATGAGATGTCAAGAGGGGCTCTTTCACAATAAAATCAAACCCCATACCACCAAGTGAGCAACCAACAACCTGGAAAGTTATTATTTCTCAGAAATTCTCTCACAAGAGTGAGACTCCCTAGCCCCACATAAGGCTTCCCACCCTGGAGATCTGACACTGGGGTAAAGAGCCCCAAGAGCATTTGCTTTTGAAGGCCAGCAGGACTTGAATACAGGAGCTCCACAGGACTGGGGAAAATGGAGACTCCACTCTCAGGGTGCATACTCAAGGCTCCATGTGCACTGGGACACAGAGCAAAGCAATGACTCCATAAGAGCCTGGGCCAGACCTACCTGGGGGGCCTGGAGGGTATACTAGGAAGGTGGGATATCCTATCCTAGGAAGGTGTGGCTCACTGTGAGGGCAAGGACACTGGTGGCAGACCACCCCAGGGAATGCTCATCAGTGTGAGATCTCCTGGAGGTTGCCATTTGGGCACCAAGACCTGGCCTTACTCAACAGCCTGCAGGCTCCAGTGCTAGAATGTCTGTTTCACAATACAATCAAATAACCCCATACCCACAAGGTGGGCAATAAACAAACTGGAAAATAATTGGAAAAAGTCCCACTCATCAGCAAACATGTTGCCTAAAGTCATCCTGAGCCAACAACTGCCTATAAACACATCCCTTGACATGGCCCTGCCAACCAGCAGGACAAAACACAGCCCCACCCACCAGCAGCAAGTACTAGTCCTTCCCACCAGGAAGCCTGCACAAGCCCCTGAACCAAGTTCACCCACCAAGGGACAGCCACCAGAAACAAGAAAAATTACAATTCTGCAACCTGAGGAACAGAGACCACGGACATAGAAAGTTAGACAAAATGAGAGGGCAGGAAAATATGCTCCAGATGAAGGAACAAGATAAAACCCCAGAAGAACAACTAAGCAAAGTGAATATAGGCAATCAGCCTTGAAGAGAATTCAAAGATGATAAAGATGACCCACAATGTCAGAAAATGAATGGAGGCACAGACTGAGAGCATACAAGAAACGCTTAATAAAGATCTAGAAGATTTAAAGAACAGAGATGAACAATACAGTACAAGATAATTATTGAACAATACAATACAGTGACTGAAATGAAAAACACACTAGAAGAAATCAATAGAATAAATGAGGCAGGAGAGTGAATACATGAACTGAAAGACAGATTGGTGGAAATCACTGTTGCAGAACGGAAGAAAGAAAGAAGGATGAAAAGAAATGAGGACAGCCTAAGAGACCAATATTCACATTATGAGGAGGAGAGAGAGAGAAAAGACCTAAGAAAATATTTGAAGAGGAAAGAGCTGAAAAATTCCCTAATATAGGAAGGGAAACACTCATTCAACTACAGGAAGCACAGAGAGTTCCATGCAAGATAAGCCAAAGGAGGAACACAGAGAGACACATATTGATCAAATGGACAACAATTAAAGACAAAGAGAAAATATTAAAAGCAACAAGGGAAAAGCAACAAATAACACACAAAGAAACCCCATACCATGATCAGCTGATTTTTCAGTAGAAACACTGCAGGCCAGAAGGGAGTGGTGCAGTATATTTAAAGTGATGAAAGGGGAAAACCTGTAACCAAGAATACTCTACTCAGCAAGGCTCTAATTCAGATTTGATGGAGAAATCAAAAGCTTTATAGACAAGGAAAAGCTGCGAGAATCCAACGCCACCAAACCCTCTTTACAACAAATGCTAAAGGAACTTCTCTAGGTGGAATAAAAGTCCACAACTAGAAACAAGAGAATTATGAATGGGAAAGCTCACCGGTTAAGACAAACATACAGCAAAGACAGGAAATCATCCACGCCCAAATATGATATTCAAACCAGCAGTAATGAAAAGAGGAGAGTACACAAATGCAGGACATTGGAAATGCATTTGAAATTAAGCGATCAGCAACTTAAAACAATATTGTACATCAAAACCTCATGGGAACCAAACCTACAATACACACACACACGCACACACTAATAGCTGTAAAAGGAGACATCTATATTTTATTATACTGATAGTATTATCTTAAAAACTAAAGGGTTTTTTCCTCTTTTGTTATTTACTATTTCTTAGTCATGATGCCTTATATCCTTATGTGTTTGCTGAGCTGTTTGTATTTGGCTATATGCTTGTCACTATACTTGAAAAATAACTTTTTAGGTGTAATTCAAATTTTGAAGATAAGTGAATTTCTTCTAGATTTGCCATAGATTCTGCCAGGTACTTTGGAACACAATCCATAAGTACAATAACAGAAATTCAAGGCTTGAAAGTCCGTTAAAAAGTCCAGGTAGTTATAAACTTTCAAGAAATTATTTACAATTACTAACTCAATACCTCTTTTTTGTTAATTTGAGCACGTAGACTTTTAAGTTCACAGCCTATTGTGGGGAGGGTTTGACTAGACCTGTCTGTCTAGACTAGACCTCATGATCTTTGATTTCTACACCATCATTTTAGGTGCTCTTCAAACAGAAGCTCAAATTCTGTGGATTTAGCAAATTCTCTCCAAGAAATAGAGCTACCTGTCTTGATTCCCATTATTCCTTCTGTTTTAACCTAATAATAACTCTTGCATTGGGAGTTCTTCAAGGCTTTTAAGGTTTCCATACTTTTTAAACAAGTGTGTTTGGGGTTGGTTTTGGTGGGAAGATTGCCATGAAATCCTAGTCACTGCTAATGAAATCCCCTAAACATCTCTCTACCCAGATCATTAGGAGCATATATTTTACTTCCCTTTTTGCACATGGACTCTCTGTTCTTTATGCTTTCCCCTTAGTTTATATTCG
The DNA here is from genome assembly GCF_014754425.2 of Oryx dammah. Lineage (NCBI taxonomy): Eukaryota > Metazoa > Chordata > Mammalia > Artiodactyla > Bovidae > Oryx > Oryx dammah. The sequence continues at coordinate 34,522,260 of NW_024070200.1, forward strand.
AGTAACATTTTAAAGACAAAATAAAGTTAAAACCTCACATAACAATAAATTAAAATTACCTAAAGGCACTAAGTAAAGTGGTTATACTATTTTGCTTTTTTTCCTGTTTTCTGCCTATATCTTTTTGAGATGCATAAGGAAATTTCATGAAGTTGCAATCACTTACATTGTAATAGGGAAGGAATTAAGTTCTTTGCAGCTTTGATAAAAAGCGCCAAGCTGTGTATATTTGTATATGGGGAGAGGATCCTTAACTTTCATAAGATTTTTTCAAGTGGGCTTATCACAATCCATAACAGGTTGAGAACTCTATTGGTTTTCAATTCTGACATTTTTGCAAACATTTACTGTATTGTAGGGCTTTCTGTGCCAACACAGAGTCTCCCAAGTATTTTTAAGAGTGTCTAGCAGCCTCCTGTGGAGAAGGAAATGGCATCCCACTCCAGTGTTCTTGCCTGGAGAATCCCAAGGACGGCGGAGCCTGGTGGGCTGCTGTCTATGGGGTCGCACAGAGTTGGACACGACTGAAGCGACTTAGCAGCAGCAGCAGCAGCAGCCCGCCGTGTTACTCTACAGAACTCTCCCCTCCTTTTCTCTCAGTGATGAATGCCTACTTCTTCATGTGTCACAGGTAACACAGCAGTGAGCTACCTCCTTCTTAGGAGCTAGCAGACACAGAGCAGAGATGGATTTAGGTTGATGGGTCTATCACGGATAAATAAGATGGGATGGCTGTCAACAAAATCAAGTCACTGGGCTTTTTCTGCAGGCAGAGAAGCTTCTGGGACACGAAAACATTCACCTCAGTAGGAAGCAGAAAAACAGAAGCCGTCCCCAGTGTCGTGATGCGCTGAGAGTTTGTTGGGGGCTCAAGTGACCTGAGAGAGAAATGGTCAGTGCAGAGCCTCATTCTTCCCTTTCCTTTCCCTGGCAGTGCCCTCCACCCACTCAGGAACAGAGCTGCTCAGTATGCTTGACAACTTCTAGAAAGATGTGGGAGCAGCCAGGGTCTGGGTGGGGCTCAGGACCAGGGGGTGAAGACATGCAGTTTCCATTCCCTGAGGGAGGAGGAGGAAGTAGACAGGTCCCAGCCTTGATGCTTGTGAGGACATTATTGAATTTGGTGGGTTTGGGGTTCTGGCACACCCAGCCCCCACCCCTGGCGCCCTGGGTTCCCATTTCTGTGGCCGGCACTGACTCAGCAGCTGTGCGGGCTATTGCACTGAAGGCTTCGGTTACTGCCTTCCCCCAGGTCCCTGGCAGTTGGTGGGCAAGCCTCTTGGGAAGCTCTGGGTGATGAAACTTATCATGGCAGTAGGAGAATGAGACTGTGAATTCTCGAGCCCCCACCCCCACCTCAAACCCCCACCTTCACCTTTCCTTCCTCTCCCAGGGGCTCAAAATCTGGCAGGAGGCAGTAGGGGCAGCAACTGACTGGGCAGCCTTGCCTGGAAGATGCGGCCGCTGCTGGTCCTCATCGCCTTTCTCCTGTCCCCCAGGGCTCGGGCAGGTGAGTGACCGTTCCTACCCTCAGGGGCCCAACTCCACCCGATAGACTCTGAAGGCAGACTGCCCAGACACTTGCTAGCCCTGTATCACTGGGCAGCTTGCATGAGTCCACAGTTTCCAGCTTCAGATTCAGAGGGCAGGAATTATATCAGGCCTACCTGGAGAGTCGTCATGAGAGTTAAGTAATGTAGTGTACATAAAGCTCTCAGAACCACCCTGGCATATACTACCTGCTATATAAATGTGTTCTCTGAACTCAGTTGCAGCCCCTGTGTCAGAGCCTAGGGGATCAAGATATAGCGATAACGGGCCCATCAGCCCATCTCTAGATCCTTAAATTCATAAGCTGGACTCACAGGGATCTGGAAAGTTCCCTGAGGAAGAAAGTGCCAAAGAACTTCAGGGAGAGGTGGCGCCAGAGGACTGTGGGTGCGCCATCCCCACAGTAGAGAAACCCTCCTGTGAGGGAGGCCACAGCTGGCCCCGCCTTCCAGGCAGGTGGGAGGGCACTGAGGCTGGATGGAGAGCCAGAGGCACTTTCTGCAGGATCCTGGCACCTCCCCCAGTTCTGCTCTCTGCAGATCCCATTCTCACCAACCACCAGCTCACCCTGCCCCTGCTCATCTCTCCTGCTCCCCAACTTCCAGCCTTTCTGGAGCCACCAAGCTGATGTCCACACACCTGCCAGTGCAGAGATAATCCTAGTGCTTCCTTCCAGGGCAGATCATCGGAGGCCGAGAGGCCAGGCCCCATTCCTGCCCCTACATGGCATATATTCAGACCCTGACATCAGCGGGTCTAACCATTTGTGGGGGGTTCCTGGTGCGAGAAGACTTCGTGATGACAGCAGCTCACTGCTTGGGAAGGTGAGGACTTAAGGGACTTCTGGGCACCAGCAAAGCAGGTCCAGAAGAGTTCATGAGAGGAGCCATCGAAGGCAGGTTTCTAGCAATGAATAGGTGAAGAAAGACCAGGAGAAGGCCTGTGTGGATAGATAGAAAGGAGGGTCTGATCAGAAAGAATAAGAGGGGGAGATGGAAGGCACACCATGGGGCTCAAATTGTGAATTCAAGCTCTTTTTCAACTTCTGGTAGGGGAGGCAAAATTTAAGGTCATTGAATTTCCCCCCACCCCCCCATCTCAAGGCTGAGCAGTCTCCCCCATCTCAACGGGAGGCCTAAGGCACAGAGTTCAGCCCCAGAGCCCTCCTGTCTCTTGGTTCCCTTGGCTGAGGTCTCGCTACCCTGGGCAGTCACTTGACCTGTATCGGGGACCGCAGTTTCTGCAGCTCAAACCTACCTCTAGGCTCCCTTTCCTTTGCAGCCAAATAAATGTCATCTTAGGGATCCACAGTGTCACCGCTTCTGAATGGACGCAGCAGCGCATCCCTGTTCTCAGACCCATCCCCCACCCCAGATACAATCAGCGGAACAACCGGAACGACATCATGTTACTGCAGGTACCGACCCTCTGGTTCTTCAACTGGGTGGCTCTCTCCCAGCTTGGGGGGCTTCATGTGTCCTGGGACCATGGAGAGGGAATCAGGGCTGACTCCCAGGGTGGTGGTAGGCATGGGGTGAGCATACAGTCCCTGAGTGCCTGCACACTTCCTGCCAGCTGGCATACAGAGTCAGACAGAATGAAGCTGTGAGGCTGGTAGCTCTGCCTCAAACAGAGGAATGCTGAGCCCTGGGACCCAGTGCACCGTGGCCGGCTGGGGCCTCACCAGACAGAACAGGAGAGCAATCACACTCCAGGAGGTGCAGCTGACAATTCAGAGGGATGGAGAGTGTCACAGTCGCTTCGATTTCTACACTGGCCAAAAGCAGATCTGTGTAGGGGACCCAAGAGAGAGGAAGTCCACTTTCCTGGTAAGACAATGTAGAGTCTGCTGACAGTGCCCAAGATAGGAGGCCCTGGGCACAATGGGCAGTGGGGACAGATTCCATCTCCATGGCTGCAGCCTGGGGTCCACACCAAAGTGACATGGGGGTGCTTTTCCCCATCCATCTGGTGTCTGGGGGAATAGGAGAAGTACCAGACAAGCAGGATGTTTACGTGCAGTGTTTTCCTGGGGCCGGTGAGGTACTGTGACCTGTGTTGGGCTGGAGAAGTAACCACACTCAGGGCTGAAGTCCAGCAATGGGAAAATTCAGAGGCTTTTCTTCTGCACCCCACCACCCTCCCATCTCACACACAGCCAGCCCTGGAAGGAGCTCCCCTCAACCCCCATCTTCTCTGAGGGTTGGGAGAGGGCAGCAGAGTGGGGAGTCCTGGAAAACTGACTGTCCCTTCCCTCCTCTGCCTGTAGGGGGACTCTGGTGGCCCCCTCGTGTGTAGCAACGTGGCCCAGGGCATTGTCTCCTATGGAGACGGGATGGGGACCCCTCCAGCAGTCTTCACCAGAATTTCCAGCTTCCTGCCCTGGATAAGGAGAACAATGAGACGCTTCCAAGAGTGGAGACCAGAGTGACATCCCACGAGACTGACTCTCCTTCTCTGGGGCAGAGCCCAGCTCCAGGGCAGTTCCCAGAGCCTTAATAAACATCCTCGTCTAGAGTGGCAATAACTGATTTCTAATGTGTTCATTAAACATTATTTGTGTACAACAAAGTGTGCCAGGAATGAGGGTGAGCTTTGTCGAGGAAGATGGGTTCTCTTTCCCAGGACAAGTGAATCCCTATTCCTACCGTCTTGGGGTCAGCATGAGCTTCTTCCCTCCTCCAAGCCACCCATTCTTCCATGTCCCCTCTACCCACAGCCTGGGGAGGGATGGAGGGGCCTACCTTTCCCCAGAGTACGGCTTTCTATTCTCTACCCACTAGAGTATTAAAAAGACTCCACACTAGGTATTAAAGTGTACCCCAAAACCACATACCATTGGTGTGAGAAGGATGAGTTGGACAGACAAACCAAAGGGACAACTGAAATTCTAAATGAGGCCCAATTTAATATTTGGTGAACAATTCTCAAACCACTGGGAAACAAACTTTTAATAGGTGTCATTGAAACAAAACAGAATCACTGGATAAAAAAGATACAGTTGGGTCCATACTTCCTATCCTAATCCAAGATAAGACTCAAATGGGATCAAAGATCTAAATGTTTAAAAATCAAGCCATGCAAGTAGTAGAAGAAAGAAAAAAGATTTACTCTCTTTAAAATATCTAACAAACATCCATATCAAAGTTGCGCTTTACATGAAGGCCAAGAGATGGGAGCAACCCAAGTGTCTATGGACAGCCAGAGTCTTTCTCCTAAACCCTTTCCCACACCAATCCTCACTGTGCTCTAGACTGGTGTTCTCATTTTCACTGTGATGAGAATCTCCTTCTGGGTTTGTTACTCTAAAATTAAACAAACTTCCACACAATATGTTGACTAAAATAAAATGCCTTTTACCCTGAAGATTAACTCATGACTAATACATCAATATTATATTGAAATAAAGGATTTCTGAAGTAACATAATTTAAACCCAAGCTTTTAGCACCTTAGGGTAACTGTAGAGAATCAGCTAGGAGGCTCTGCATCCATCAAAATGTTAACTACTCCTTGCAGTGTTACATTTCCCGCCTGAATTCTTGCAGTTTCCATAATCTGAAATGGAATGATCCATATGCACATATCAAATCCAACTGGCTCAACACAGATATACCTTGGCAAATTTGTCCATTATGTTTATGCGTTCAGTTCAGTTCAGTCACCCAGTCATATCCAACTCTTTGCAACCCCATGAATTGCAGCACACCAGGCCTCCCTGTCCATCACCAACTCCCGGAGTTTACCCAAATTGACATCCATAGAGTCGGTGATCCCATCCAGCCATCTCATCCTCTGTCGTCCCCTTCTCCTCCTGCCCTCAATCCCTCCCAGCATCGGAGTCCTTTCCAATGAGTCAACTCTTTGGATGAGGTGGCCAAAGTATTGGAGTTTCAGCTTTAGCATCAGTCCTTCCAATGAACACCCAGGACTGATCTCCTTTAAGATGGACTGGTTGGATCTCCTTGCAGTCCAAGGGACTCTCAGGAGTCTTCTCCGACACCATACTTCAAAAGCATCATTTCTTTGGCTCTCAGCGTTCTTCACAGTCCAACTCTCACATCCATACATGACCACTGGAAAAACCATAGCCTTGACTAGGCCGACCTTTGTTGGCAAAGTAATGTCTCTGCTTTTTAATATGCTATCTAGGTTGGTCATAACTTTTCTTCCAAGGAGTAAGTGTCTTTTAATTTCATGGCTGCAATCACCATCTGCAGTGATTTTGGAGGCAAAAAAAAAAAAAAAGTCTGACACTATTTCCACTGTTTCCCCATCTATTTGCTATGAAATGATGGGACCAGATGCCATGATCTTAGTTTTCTTAATGTTGAGCTTTAAGCCAACTTTTTCACTCTCCTCTTTCACTTGCATCAGGAGGCTTTTTAGTTCCTCTTCACTTTCTGCCATAAGGGTGTGTCATCTGCATATCTGAGGTTATTGATATTTCTCCCGGCAATCTTGATACCCATGTTTATGGGTACTTCTTGTCAAAAATTCATTTGCCTAAAGTTCAGTGTATGCCATTTTCCACAAAATGTTAACAATACATCTTTGACAACATTCAGTCATTTCCTCTAAATTTGATATCACCTACCCATAGGAATTATCTCTTACTTATATGTTCTCAGGGATAACAGTCTCATTATTAAATGTCTGCATTGCCAGATGGAAAGAATACTTGATGGTGAGGGGCAGGGGGAGAGGAGAGAGCAGTGGAAGAGTCCTCATGAAGCCCTTCCTCTCTGTGACATTTACTTTGAGCCCCAGAGCTGAAGGTCCAATACTTTGGCCATGTGATGCAAGAGTTGACTCGTTGGAAAACACCCTGATTCTGGGAAAGATAGAAGGCTGGAGGAGATGGGAACAAAAGAGGATGAGATGGTTGGATGGCATCACCCACTCAAATGGACATGAGTTTGAGCAAGCTCCAAGAGGTGGTGAAGGACAGGGAAGCATGGCGTGCTACAGTCCATGGGGTCTCAAAGAGTTGGACACAACTGAGCAAGTAAACAACAACAACCAGAGCACCACCCAGGTCAGGAATGCCCAGGAAACTCCCAGGACAGACCCGTCTCTCCTCCAAGCCTCTCCCTGCCAGTCATCTTTCCAAGGCAGCTGTCTGCCTCCAGCCGCCCTGCTGGAACGATTTCTACAGCCCTCACCATGCCCATGTCCATAGGACAATTCCCTTCATGACCATTTCAGAAGCCAGTTCCACCACTCCTCACAGCTCAGCACACTTCCTTATTAAGCAAACCTCAGCAGCAGAGCTTTGGCAAGAAAACATTTGGCACACCAAAAACTAGTGCAAAAGAACACTGTTCCTCTCTCTCTCTTTCTCTGCTTTCAACCTCTGTGCTTTGGAAGACCTACTGACTTGTCTGGAAAGTCACAAAACCATGACAAGCTCTAGGACGGAAACCCCACCAGGAACTTCACTCCTGACCTGATAGCTCAGGCAGACTTCCGGTCCACAGAAACCTGGTGCCTGTGCCCTGGGGCAGAGCATCAGAGTCAGGAGAAGCTAGACACTGGTGATACATCAGAACTAGCAGCATCACAGAAGTGAGGGCTGGTGACCTTGATCATGGTTGTCTGAGTTTGTCTGGGAAAAGTGGGGACCCCAGGAGAAAGCCACCTTTCTCCAACTCATCCACCAACCTCGAGTTGGAGACAAGACGGCAGCCCAGGACCAGTCCCAATAGCTCAAAGAATATGTCTTTCTTGTGGAAACATTAAAAAAAAAAAACTCTCAGTATACAAAATCTGCCTAATACATCATGAATCATTTCAAGATTTTAGGTGGCATGACCCCCAGAATAACTATAAACTTCACTAGACTGATACCTATCAAGACTGCTTTATCACCAGCAATCCTCTCCTGGACACATATACAGACAAAACTCTAATCCAAAAAAATATATGCAATCTATGTTCATAGCAGCACTATTCACAATAGCTAAGGCATGGAAGCAACCTGCTGCTGCTACTGCTAAGTCGCTTCAGTCGTGTCCGACTCTGTGCGACCCCAGAGATGGCAGTCCACCAGGCTCCCCCGTCCCTGGGATTTTCTGGGCAAGAACACTGGACTGGGTTGCCATTTCCTTCTCCAATGCCTGAAAGTGAAAAGTGAAAGTGACATCACTTAGTCGTGTCCAACTCTTAGCGACCCCATGGACTGTAGCCTACCAGGCTCCTCCATCCATGGGATTTTCCAGGCAAGAGTACTGGAGTGGGGTGCCGTTGCCTTCTCCTGGAAGCAACCTAAATGTCCATTAACAGATGAATGGATAGAGAAGATATGGTACAGATATACAGTGGAGTACCACTCAGCCATAAAAAATAATGAAATAGCGCCATTGCAACAACATAAATGCAACTGGAGAGCATCATACTAAGTGAAGTCAGAAAGTAAAAGACAAATACCACATGAAATCACTTAATGTGAAATCTAAAATACGGCACAAATGAACCTATATTCAAAATAGAAACAGACTCATGGACATAGAGAAGAGACTTATGGTTGCCCCTGGGGAGGGGGTTAGGAGAAGGTTGGAGTTTGCAGATGTAAGCTATTACATATAGAATGGATAAACAATAAGCTCCTGCTGTGTAGTGCAGATAACTATATTCATAATCATAATGGAAAAGAATGTTTTAAAAAAGAATTATATATGTATATGTGTCACTGAATCATTTTGCTGCATGAAAGAAACTAACACAACATTGTAAATCAACAATACTTCAACTTAAAAAAAAAAAGGTTGCTTTTTCAAGTTTCCACTGAATTTCCAGAGGTATAATTTTCACAGGCTACATTATGATTCACTGTTTTGTTGTGCAAAAAATTACGAAACCATTTTCACATCCAGAAATTTAACAGGCCTCTCTCCAAACACTTCCCCCCAGTACCCCACACTTGGTTTGCCCTGGCCCAAGAGAAGTCAGGTGGTTCCATTGATTAGCATCAGCTCTGCATGCTCTGGGGCTTTCCTGAGTTACGAGGCCTAGGATGGTACTAGGGGTTCCCAGAAAGCAAGACTCTTTTGTGCTCCTTACCTTCTGTCCCAGGGAGCCACAGTTAACATGAAGTTGTCTCATGCCAGGAACCCCCAACATCTGCTCCAGCCTTGTTTGTTGTCATTAAAAATCTACAGATACCATGTACAGTGGGGAGTGCCATCTGACCTTTCTGCCCCATTTGATCTCCCCTGAAAGAGAAAATTTCCCTGGAGTTCCGTCTTCATAGGAAACAGGACAGGAACTGACAGGTGGCCTAAAACAATGGGATGCTCAGAGGATGATAGTCCTCAATGGTCTTTAGGGACCCAGCTCAATGAGATGGGGGCCCCAGGCTCCCCCGCGCAGCACAGCAGGCTTGCAATGTGACCTGCTTCCCTGGTTAGTTCTTATCTCCCCATAGAGAGGAGAGGCTCAGCCCTTGTTCTGGAGCACTTCAAATACATGTGAGGGGGTGGGGATCTGTCTTCGAGATAAACCACCTGGAAGCTACTCTCTCTGACCTACTCTGGCTCTTTCTCTGTCCCTGAGCTTCTCAGACTCCCTGTGTCCTGCTTACTTCCAGAGGAGGCTGGTTTCAAAAACCCAAAACTTTTGAGCTCGTGGAACAGAATACCCTGGCTTCTTTCTCCCCCATCATGAGCCAGGCACATTGTAAATGTCCCACAAATGCTGTTGGATATGTGAATGAACAGTCTCCAAAATTTCTTTGGGTCCTAATGTGATCTGAATTTCAGCACAGATTTATCTTTTAAGCAATTTAACTTTCAAGCCAAAGAGGACATGCGCAAGGATTAGAAACCAGAGTGAGGCGGGGAAATGGGAGGAGGTGGCCTGGGTGGAAGCCAGCCCCCATGAGGGCCATGGAATCGGTGGTGAGGCGACACTGTGAGGCCCGCCTGGGTTCTAGATACCTGCCCTGGTGGAGCAGAGTAGCTCAGGAGAGGGGGTTCAACGAGAGGCTGACATCTAAGAAACTGTGAGATGGCTCCTTCATTCTCATTCTAGACGATAGCTCCTGGGACATAGCAATCACCCTTAGCTTTGGAGAATGGGAAGTTACAATACGCATTCTCAGCTTTCCCTCCCCACCAGGATCCTGTGCCATCCTAATCATAAATAACTTTCCACATGCCAGGGTGTGACCTATGAAAGGGAGAAGACCCACCGGGTCTCCATGGGAGTAGTTTTCTGTAATCCGCATGTCCAGCAGCAGATCTGGAATCTAGCAAATTTCTGGGAATGGACTAAGGTGAGGAACATCATAGTGATAGTGTCGCAGGCACTGGGGAAGTGGTGCTGCTGGAATAAGCCAGGCCTCTGAGGACAGAGGGCCTTCCCTTGTGGCTGGGCCGGTAAAGAATCTGCCTACAATTCGGGAGACCTGGGTTCGATCCCTGGGTTGAGAAGGTCCCCTTTAGAAGGGAAAAGCTACCTACTCCAGTATTCTGGCCTGGAGAATTCCATGGGCTGTATAATCCACGGGGTTGCAAAGGGTCGGACATGACCGCACGACTTTCACTGAAGACAGGCACAGTCACTTACCTCCTTTAGCCCCAGGGGTTCAGCCAGTAAGAACAGGAGCAACAGCATCTTCTCTGAAAAGCTAAGCAGGTCTGAAGCGGCGTGCAAGTTCTCCTTCCAGGTGTTTTCAATCCTGAGTTTGAAAGGGCAGGCTCAGGCACCACCAATTTACTCCTGGTTCTATTGATTCTCAAGACATGAGCTTTCATCAGAAAAGTCTGTATGGTAAGGGTGTTGCAGGAGCTGCATTCTTAGGCCCTTGATAGCACAACCAAATTCATCTAGAGAAAGTCCTGGATGGACTTTCTGAACAGAGAAAGGAGTGGGGGTGCTGGTGGCATTAATCAGAAATGGCGTCCCCTTCCTCTAATTTTGATCCTCCAAGACCATAAATCTGACCCCACCATGCCTTGAATTTGTCATTAGGTATCAAAAAGCATACAACTATCCAATTATACTCTGTAGAACTTCACTTTTTTTGGATAGCTGAAGAGGTTTGTCGTTGTTATCTTTATAAATGCAAAATTACCAAGCAAAAGTCTTTCCTAGAACACATTAGGAAAGAGCCTAGCCATCCATCAGCTTCTTGGTAGTTTTAGGTAACTGCAAACTGTTGGGGATGGGGGTGAGGACCAGTGACTGCAGATGAAGTGGAGGTGGGGTGTCAATGAGAGTGCCAGGAAGATAAGGTAGTGAGAGGATAGAAGAGTTTGAGAAGATGGGTTTGACAGACAAATGCACCTGAATTTATTTTATGGTCCAGTCCCAAGTAGCCCTTCTAAAGCCACTATTGTTCTCAACTTGTTGATATTTCAAAGATTTAAAAGATCCCAATATTAAAGTAGTTGGGAAGCATGCAGGTAGTAACAGCAAGAGGATAAACAAAGTTTTGTCATTCATTCTAAGTTTTCTGGGTCACTCCTGTCCCTCCTGGCCCAGGTAATGTGGGTTCCAGGAAAGACCATGATGTGGGCAAAGATTCTGCCCACCAAGGCTCCTTGCTCCTGGTGAGGAACCAGGCATATTTGCTCATGCCATTCTCTGCACATGGGTATTTAAGCGTTGTCAGCCTTAAGGGCAAGTTCCAAGCTATGATTCTACTTAGAATACATGCAGTCAGACAAACAGTTTAAATTACTTTTATTTGTTCTTTTATAATATAGATATGAGAAGACTTCTGGAACCTTATCTCAAACTGGACGTAATGTTTAAGATACTTTGCATGTATTGGCTCAGGCCTTACCCGCAAGGAGGAACATATATCTTCTCATTTTCATTCTCTGCCCCAGACATGGCTGTTAAAGGGGATACATGGCTTCTTAGCTTTGATGGTTTACCGCTCCTCCCCACCACCAATTTGCAAACCACAAGTATGCTCAGCAATGTTGTAGTAATTTATTAAACCACTATGTTGACACATTGGGCTTTAATGTACCTACAAAATATTATTTATGATGTTTGGGGAAGTATAGAAAATCAAAGAGGATAAACTATAATTTTAGGCCAAAGCAGGTGTTTATCATTTTAATGCATCTTGTCACATAGAACCATGAGAGTTTTCACAATTTCTGTAGCTGGTTTCCTGTGCATTTGGCAGTGCTATCACATTTTTCTGACAGACAGCTTTCCTCTGAGCTATTTGGACTCCACCTTGGACTACACTTGTACCCTACATGTGGCTCAAGCCTCCCTTTTAGAGGGCTCCCCGTGGATCCACATAATGTTGATCAGCAATTGTCTCCGTTCTCCTTCTCCCCACCTCCTCCTGTCTCACTTGATCCACATCTAGCTCTGCTGCTTGGACCAAGGGCAGAAGGCACCTGTGTCGAGCTTGGCTATTATTCCAGGAGAGTAGCTGGCTGGCCCTGTGAAGTCTCTCACTAACAAATCTGGAATTGCTTTAGGACTTTTCAGTAAACAGAAGTAAAAAAAGAAAAAATGAATAAAAATGAATAGGATATCAGATGTGTGGAACACCTCATGCAACTTACAAGTAGAGAGTCCCAGAAGGAGAAGAGACAGAAAAAGGAGCAGAAAAAAAAAAAAATTAAAGAGGGAGTTTGAGAGAGAATGGATACATGTATAGGTATGGCTGAGTCACTCTGCTGTGCACCTGAAAAAAATCACATTATTAATTGGCTATACTTCAATATAGGGCTTCCCTGGGGGCTCAGTGGTAAAGAATCCTTGCCTGCCAATGAGGGAGATGCAGGTTCGATCCCTGGGTTAGGAATATCCCCTGGAGGAGGAAATGCAACCCATTCCAGTATTCTTGCCTTAAAAATGGACAGAGGAACCTGGCAAGCTGGGTCCATGGGGTCGCAAAAGAGTCAGACACAACTAAGCATGCCCACGCACGCATACTCTAATAGGCAAGAAAAAGTTGAAAATTTTTGAATAAATAATGGTTGAAAACTTCACAATATTGATGAAAAACTGTGTATTAACGTTCAAAACAAAGAAATTCAGTGAACTACGAGTAGGAGAGAGTATCAATATCATAGAAGAATGGGCGAGATTTCCCCCACTCCTCCTTTCTTTCTATCCTAGATCTCATCATTTTATTTCCAGCCCAGCCCTCTCTTCAGATAGCACCTCTGGCTCATTCTCTCCTACAGTTTCTCCTTCTGTGTTATGTTCACACATGAAAAATGCTGGGGTGGAGCTACTTCTGGGGTCTATGACATTATTCAGACATGGGGCCTCTTCTCCTTGATTTAGAAACCAGAGTTCTCTTAAGGGAAAAGTAACTCCAACAATGCTATCTATCTGTGTGCCGAAGTGGTAGCTGCCCACTTTCTCCAAATAACGTCTTCTACTATTAGAACTTTTTAAGAAGAGTTGCAAGAAATTATTTCTTTAAATTACTTTTTAAATTGTAGTAAAATATACATAATAGAAAGTTCACCTATTAACCAGTTTTAAGTGTGCAGTTCAGTGGCATTAAGTACATGAACATCATTGTACAACCTCCACTATTATCCATCTTAAAAGAATTTTCACCTTCCCAAATTGAAACTCTTAATCCATTAAGTAGTAATCCGCCATTACCCCTTCCCCCCAGCCCCTAGGGATCACCATGCTACTTTGTATCTCATGAATTTGCAAGAGATTCTTATACAAAGCAAGAGCCTTGAGCATGATCACGTTGTCAGTCTTGCATCTCATTTATCACTTACACCTTAATAGGTAGCAGGCAAAACCTGTGCAAACAGACTAAAAGAGAAGGGATGAAGAGCGAGCTGGGGAGGGAACAAGTCATCACAAACAAGCCTGCCTGACGTCGTCCTGCCCCTGACAGCCAGGCTGAAGCCAAGGTTCCTCCTGCCTTTCCCTGCATGTGTACAGGTAGGCTAGAGAGACCTCGCTCTCCAAACTCTGGGCCATCTTGTAAGCTAAAGAAAGAGGTGAGAAGCAAATATCCTCGCTCATCTGGGACAACTGAAAGATATCCAAAGCCTGATGAGGGCATCTGTTCTTGTTTTCAAGCGAATAGCCCCAGTTCAAAGTGACTGCTCCCACCTGGGCATTCCTTCTCTAGTCTTTCTACAAACCTCACGTATTGAGATGGAGAAGGCAATGGCACCCCACTCCAGTACTCTTGCCTGGAAAATCCCATGGACAGAGGAGCCTGGTAGGCTGCAGTCCATGGGGTCTCTAGGAGTTGGACACGACTGAGCGACTTCACTTTCACTTTTCACTTTCATGCATTGGAGAAGGAAATGGCAACCCACTCCAGTGTTCTTGCCTGAAGAATCCCAGAGATGGAGGAGCCTGGTGGGCTGCCATCTATGGGATCACACAGAGTCAGACACGACTGAAGTGACTTAGCAGCAGCAGCACGTATTGAGAAGAATGGGGGACACAGTGGAAATATTTGTGGAATTGCTTCCAGAAACCACAGCCCTAGTCCTGATCCTGAGGTTTGAGAAAACTCAATTTTTGACTTGGTCTAGGAGGTACCAGTCTTGGAGTTGGAGAAGAACTTCCACAAGAGAGGATCCTCAGAGGTGAATGGACTCCAGAATATCTTTAGGAGAATAGATGACGAGCTGGAGGTGTTATTTTTTTCAGGAGAAGAGAGTTACACTGACAGGACACTAGACACACTAGCTCCCCTAGATTAAGGACTGCCAGACTGCCTGAGGTGAAGTTCTTCCTGTGGCTCCAGAGCTGGGACATAAGAAGTAAAAGAAAGAGAAGTGAGGCTTAATATTTATTGAAATCTTTTTACACACCAGCTACTTTGGAAGGAATTTGTAACATACTGTGTCATTTTATCCTCAGAATTCTTTGGGGATTCCTTAATCCAGAGATGAAAAAGGAACTCTCACAGGGTTTAAATAACTTGATAAGTCACAGTAACACAGAGATTCCAACCAAACTCAAGTTAGTCAAACACTGACATATATCACTGAGATGTATGGATGACTAGAAAGCCCCAGGGAGACAGAAATCATTTCAGAGAAAAAGATGGGATGACCTAAACCAAGCCATGGGATCCAGATAGATCTGAGAGCAGCAGGCTGAATGGTCCTGTGGCCAGCGGGACCAGGAGAAGATAGAAGAACAATACCTTCTGATTGAGAGAGGGCTGGCTAGTACTTGGGAGATCAGAGTCCAGTGCCTGTGGAGAACACAATAAGGAATATTTTCCTTAAGTAAACTTTGGACCCCTGCCAAACCTCTGCTGCGGAGATTTACTTAATAGAGGAGGGTGCTAAGCTGTGAGAGGTAGTGGACTTGACTTTTGGGATGGTCAAGAAGAGAACTGTCCTCTGGAGGTGAGCATGGTGAGGTCTGTAGAAACCTTTCCAGCAGGGCTGCTAAAGGCATGCAGTTGCCTTGAAGGGGCTCAATAGCTGGAAGATCCTTAGGTGGGGAGATAAGTCTACACTAGAAGTTTCCTGGGAACTGTCTTGACTTGGGTGGTGCTCTGGGGCCCAAAATAAATGTCACAGAGCTTAGGAAGGGCGTATGGGGCTTCTTCCACCGCTCTCTCCTCCCACTTCCACCGTCAAGTATTCTTTCCATCTGGCAATGCAAATATTTAATAATGAGATTGTTTTCCTCTAGAACATACAAGCAACACATAATTCCTATGGGTGGGTGGTAGCAAATAAAGGGAAAAAATGACTGATTACTTTCAAAGATGTATCACTGATTAAAACTTAGTTGATAAATGACTCACACTGAATATTAGGCAAATGACCTTCTGGCAAGATATAGCTATAAAAAGATGATCAGATTTACTGAAGCATTTTTGTATATATCAGCTGGATTTGATGTGTGTTCAGTGATTACTCAAGATTATGGAAAGTGCAAAAATTCAGGTGGGAAATGTCACGTGGTAAGGAGTAATTAACGTTTTTTAAAGATTTATTTGTTTATTTTTAGCTGCTCTGGCTCTTTGTTGTCATGCGCAGGCTTTCTCTAGTTGTGGCAAATAGGGGCTACTCTTTGTTGCAGTGAACAGGCTTCTCATTGTGGTGGCCTCTCGTGTTGTAGAGCATGGATTCTACGTATGTGGGCTTCAGCAGTTGAGGTGCACAGACTTAGTTGCTCCACGCCACATGGGATCTTCCCAGACCAGGGATCGAACCATTGTTCCCTGCATTGGCAGGCAGACTCTTAACCACTAAAGCATCAGGGAAACCCAGTTAACATTTTGATGAATATAGAAGAACCTCCAGCTGATTCTTTATAGTTACCCTAAAGTGTTAAAACATGATTTTAAACGATGTGACTTCAGAAATCTATTATTTTAATATAATATTGATGTATTCAGTTCAGTTCAGTTGCTCAGTCATGTCAGACTCTTTGCGACCCCATGAATAGCAGCACTCCAGGCCTCCCTGTCCATCACCAACTCTCAGAGTTCACTCAGACTCACGTCCATCAAGTCAGTGATGCCATCCAGCCTTCTCACCCTCTTTCATCCCCTTCTCCTCCTGCCCCCAATCCCTCCCAGCATCAGAGTCTTTTCCAATGAGTCAACTCTTCACATGAGGTAGCCAAAGTACTGGAGTTTCAGCTTTAGCATCATTCCTTCCAAAGAAATCCCAGGGCTGATCTCCTTCAGAATGGACTGGTTGGATCTCCTTGCAGTCCAAGGGACTCTCAAGAGTCTTCTCCAGCACCACAGTTCAAAAGCATCAATTCTTCGGCGCTCAGCCTTCTTCACAGTCCAACTCTCACATCCATACATGACCACTGGAAAAACCATAGCCTTGACTAGACGGACCTTAGTCGGCAAAGTAATGTCTCTGCTTTTGAATATGCTATCTAGGTTGGTCATAACTTTTCTTCCAAGGACTAAGCGTCTTTTAATTTCATGGCTGCAGTCACCATCTGCAGTGATTTTGGAGCCCCCAAAAATAAAGTGTGACACTGTTTCCAGTTTCCCCATCTATTTCCCAGGAAGTGATGGGACTGGATGCCATGATTGATGTATTAGTTACAGGCTAATCTTTACAGTAAAAGTCATGTTATTTTAGCTAACATATTATGTAGAGTTTTGGATAATTGTAGAGTAAAAACCCAGAAGGAGACCCTCATCACATGGAAAATAAGAACATTGGTCCACAGCACAGTGGGTTGGTGTGGAAAAGGGTTTCAGAGAAAGACTCTGTCTGTAGACACTTGGGTTGCTCCCATCTCTTGGCCATTGTGAGTAGCATAGCTTTGATATGGGTGCTTGTTAGATATTTTTAAGAAAGTAATTTTTTCTTCTTCTATTTTTCCTATGGTTGGTATTTTCATTCAGATCTTTGATCCCATTTGAGTGTTATTTAAGTTTATGATGAGATGCGGACCCAATTTTATCTTTTTTCCCCAAATGACTATCTGTTTCATTGCAATCTATTAAAAATTCATTGTTTTCCAGTGATTTACACTGCCACATTTATTCTTAAATTGAGCCTCGTATGGAATTCCAATTGTTCCTTTGTTTTTATGTCCTACCCAGGCCAATGGCATGTGGTTCTCAGGTACCTAAGGGGGCATCTCTGGTAGGGTGGAGAGCAAGGAACCTTACTCTGGGAAGAGGTAGGTCCCTCCATCCCTCCCCAGGCTGTGGATAGAGGAAACACAGAGAAATGGATGGCTTGGAGGAGGAGAGAGGCTCCTGCTGACCCCAGGACAGTGGGAATAGGGATTCACTTGTCCTGAGAAAGAGAACCCATCTTCCTCGACAAAGCTCACCCTCATTCCTGGCACACTTTGTTGTACACAAATAATGTTTAATGAACACATTAGAAATCAGTTATTGCCACTCTAGACGAGGATGTTTATTAAGGCTCTGGGAACTGCCCTGGAGCTGGGCTCTGCCCCAGAGAAGGAGAGTCAGTCTCGTGGGATGTCACTCTGGTCTCCACTCTTGGAAGCGTCTCATTGTTCTCCTTATCCAGGGCAGGAAGCTGGAAATTCTGGTGAAGACTGCTGGAGGGGTCCCCATCCCGTCTCCGTAGGAGACAATGCCCTGGGCCATGTTGCTACACACGAGGGGGCCACCAGAGTCCCCCTACAGGCAGAGGAGGAAAGGGACACTCAGTTTTCCAGGACTCCCCACTCCTGCTGCCCTCTCCCAACCCTCAGAGAAGACGGGGGTTGAGGGGAGCTCCTTCCAGGGCTGGCTGTGTGTGAGATGGGAGGATGGTGGGGTGCAGAAGAAAAGCTTCTGAATTTTCCCGTTGCTGGACTTCAGCCCTGAGTGTGGTTACTTCTCCAGCCCAACGCAGGTCACAGTACCTCACCGGCCCCAGGAAAACACTGCACGTAAACATTCTGTGTGTCTGGTACTTCTCCTATTCTCCCAGAGACTGGATGGATGGGGAAAAGCCCCCCCCTCCACCCCCGACATCCCTCTGATCTAGGCCCCAGACTGCAGCCATGGGAATGTGGTCTGTCCCACTGCCCAGTCTGCCCAGGGTCCCCTGTCAGTGTTGGCAGATGCTGTGATCTTACCCGAAAGACAGACTTCCTCTGTCTCGAGTCCCCCACACAAATCTCTGTCCGGCCATTGTATGACATGAAGCGTCTGCTGCACACCCTATCCCTCTGCACCCTCAGCCGCACATACTGGAGCGTGTCTGTTCTTGTGTTCAGGCCAGTCAGGCCCCAGCCAGCCACGGTGCACTGGGTCCCAGGTCTCAGCCTGTTGTGAGTCTGAGGCAGAGGCACCGGCCTCACAAATTGATTACGCTGGACTCTGTTCACCAGCTGACAAGAAGCGTGCAGGCACTCAGGGACTGTCTATTCTATGTCTATTCTACACTCACCCCTTGTCTGCCACTGCCCTGGGAGTCTGCCCAGCTTCCCCGCCTCCCTGATTCCAGGACACAGGAAGCCCCCCAGGCTGGGAACGAGCCGCCCAGCTGAAGAACCAGAGGGTCGGTACCTGCAGTAACATGATGTCATTCCTGTTGTTCTGCTGCATATGTCTGGGGTAGGGGATGGATCTGAGCACAGGGATGTGCTGCTGGCTGCTTTCCAATGTCCTGATGTTGTGGGCCCCCAGGATGACATTTATTTGGCTGCAATGAAAGAGAGCCTAGAGATAAGGTTTGAACCACAGGAACTGTGGTCCACAATACAAATCAAGTGACTACCCAGGGTTGCCAGACCTCAACCAAGGGAACTGAGAGACAGGATGGCTCTGGGACCGAACTTTGTGCCCTAGGTCTCCCCAGCCTTGAGCTGGAGGTGGTGGAGGACATAGTGATTTTGAATTTTGCCTCCCCAACTAGGGATTGCAAAAATACCTTGAAGTCATAATCTGAGCCCCAGTGCATACATCTCATCTCCCCCGTCTTGTTCTTTTTGATCAGATCCTCTCGCATTCACACTGGCCTGCTTCTTGTCCCACAGGCTCTATCTACATGGTCTTTTTTATTTCACCCATTCAATCTAGATCCCTGCTTTCAGTGACTTCTCTCATGAACTCTTCTGGACCTGCTTTCCTGGTGCCCAGAAGTCCCTTAAGTCCTCACCTTCCCAAGCAGTGAGCTGCTGTCATCACGAAGTCTTCACGCACCAGGAACCCCCCACAAGCTTTCCGACCTACTGGAGTTTGGATCTGAAGAAATGCCATGTAGGGGCAGGAATGGGGCCTGGCCTCTCGGCCTCCGATGATCTGCCCTGGAAGGAAGCACTAGGATTATCTCTGCACTGGCAGGTGTGTGGACATCAGCTTGGTGGCTCCAGAAAGGCTGGAAGTTGGGGAGCAGGAGAGATGAGCAGGGGCAGGGTGAGCTGGTAGTTGGTGAGAATGGGGTCTGCAGGGCACAGAACTGGGGGAGGTGCCAGGATCCTGCAAAAAGTGCCGCTGGCTCTCCATCCAGCCTCAGCGCCCTCCCACCTGCCCGGAAGGTGGGGCCAGCTGTGGCCTCCCTCACAGGAGGGTTTCTCTGCTGTGGGGATGGCGCACCCAGAGCCCTTTGGTGCCCCCTCTCCCTGAAGTTCTGTGGCACTTTCTTCCTCAGGGAACTTTCCAGATCCCTATGAAGTCCGGCTCATAAATTTAAGGATCTAGAGATGAGCTGATGGGCCCATTATCGCTATATCTTGATCCCCTAGGCTCTGACACAGGGGCTGCAACTGAGTTCAGAGAACACATTTATATAGCAGGTAGTATATGCCAGGGTGGTTCTGAGAGCTTTATGTACACTACATTACTTAACTCTCATGACGACTCTCCAGGTAGGCCTGATATAATTCCTGCCCTCTGAATCTGAAGCTGGAAACTGTGGACTCATGCAAGCTGCCCAGTGATACAGGGCTAGCAAGTGTCTGGGCAGTCTGCCTTCAGAGTCTATCGGGTGGAGTTGGGCCCCTGAGGGTAGGAACGGTCACTCACCTGCCCGAGCCCTGGGGGACAGGAGAAAGGCGATGAGGACCAGCAGCGGCCGCATCTTCCAGGCAAGGCTGCCCAGTCAGTTGCTGCCCCTACTGCCTCCTGCCAGATTTTGAGCCCCTGGGAGAGGAAGGAAAGGTGAAGGTGGGGGTTTGAGGTGGGGGTGGGGGCTCGAGAATTCACAGTCTCATTCTCCTACTGCCATGATAAGTTTCATCACCCAGAGCTTCCCAAGAGGCTTGCCCACCAACTGCCAGGGACCTGGGGGAAGGCAGTAACCGAAGCCTTCAGTGCAATAGCCCGCACAGCTGCTGAGTCAGTGCCGGCCACAGAAATGGGAACCCAGGGCGCCAGGGGTGGGGGCTGGGTGTGCCAGAACCCCAAACCCACCAAATTCAATAATGTCCTCACAAGCATCAAGGCTGGGACCTGTCTACTTCCTCCTCCTCCCTCAGGGAATGGAACCTGCATGTCTTCACCCCCTGGTCCTGAGCCCCACCCAGACCCTGGCTGCTCCCACATCTTTCTAGAAGTTGTCAAGCATACTGAGCAGCTCTGTTCCTGAGTGGGTGGAGGGCACTGCCAGGGAAAGGAAAGGGAAGAATGAGGCTCGGCACTGACCATTTCTCTCTCAGGTCACTTGAGCCCCCAACAAACTCTCAGCGCATCACGACACTGGGGACGGCTTCTGTTTTTCTGCTTCCTACTGAGGTGAATGTTTTTGTGTCCCAGAAGCTTCCCTGCCTGCAGAAAAGGCCCAGTGACTTGATTTTGTTGACAGCCATCAGACCCTGTGGAAAAACACCTCAGATCCTATTCATCCATGATAGACCCACCAACCTAAACCCATCTCTGCTTCACGGGTGCTGGCGCCTAAGAAGGAGGCAGCTCACTGCTGTGCTCCCTGTGACACACGAAGAAGTGGACATTCATCACTGAGAGACCAGGAGGGGAGAGTTCTGTAGAGTAACAGGGGCTGCCAGACACTCTTAAAATACTTGGGAGACTCTGTGTTGCCTCAGAAAGCACTACAGAATGGTTAAAGTTTTGCAAAAATGTCAGAATTGAATTCTAATACAATTCTCAACCTTTTGTGGATTGTTTTAAGACCACTTGAAAATGTTATGAAAGGTAAAGTTCTTCTCTGCATGTATAAATACCTGTAGGTTATCACTTATTCCCAAAGCTGCAAAGAACTTAATCCTTTCTCTAATGCATGGTTTATGCTTGCAACCTCATGAAATTTCTTTATGCATCTAAAAAGTAATATGCAGAAAACAGGAGGGAAAAAGTAAAAATTAGAATAACAGCTTTATTAGGGCCTTAGCATCTGAGTAATTGAAAATCATTGTTACTTACATTTTTTCAGCACTTCATGTTATTTTAGAAACTTTAACGTAATTGTTTTTTTTTTAAAGGAAAGATAAAGAATAGCATGAAAAGAAATGGGAGTCAAATATATATAAGCATCTGAATGAAGATGTGCATAGGGGATTTCATTCACAATGACTAGGGTTTTATGCCAATCTTTGCTCCAAAAACTACCAAAACAAACCTGTTTAAAATGTCTAAAAACCTGAAAAGCCTTGAAGAACTGCCAATGCAGATGTGACTCAGGCCACAACTGAAGGAATAACAAGCGTCCAGTTAGATAATTATTATCATTCTGCATAAATTTTCTGAACCCACAAAATTTGAACTTCTGTTTTTGTTTTTTGAACTTCTGTGTTAATGAGCATATAATGTGAGGGGTTTAGAATTAAAGACCAAGACCCTCACAAGTAGTCTAATCAGGACCCCCACCATGATAAGCTGGGAATTAAAAGTCTACATACTCAAAGTAACAAAAAAAGAGTTAATGGGCTATTCCTTGCATGTAATAGCATGAAAGATGGTATTATCTAGATTTTCACAGCCTCTCATACCTTGAACTTCCTTCCATTAATGTGGTTACAGACTGTTTCCCAAAGTACCTGGCAAAATCAAATACAAATGTAGAGGAAATTCACTTAATTTCAGTGTTTGAATTACACCTAAATATTGTTTTTCAAATGTAATAAGTATATAGTCAAATATGAAAAGATGAACAAGCAAACAAATACAGGATACCATGACTAAGAAACAATAGATAATAATAGAGAAAAAAACTTTAATTATTGGGATAATGTTATTAGCAAAATAAAATACAGATTGCAAAACAATTGGCTGAAATAAAAGCTAGCTTTAAACACACTCCAGGGAACATTAATCTTAAAAAATGACACAACATCTGAAAAAGAGCTAAATACAACTTCTAAAAGCAAAAAATATGAAAAAGACAAAGTCAAAGTCACAGTGAATAAAGTTAATAACATATTAGACAAAGATGGGAAGAGAATAACTAACCTGAAAGAGCTCAGAAAGAATTGTCCAGAATGGAGCACAGACAGGCATAAAGATAAAAATATAGAAAATAGAATTAGGAGGTCGAACGTATGTTGAATTAGAAAATCAAGAAAGCAAAGGGAAAAAAGTAATATATAATGACATACTAGCTGAGATTATTTTTTAAGATGATGACAAAAATGCAGTTAGAGGTTATAAAAAGATAAATAAATCTTAACCAGAATACAAAAAAATAAATTGATACTTAGAAATCAATATTATAAAGTATTGGCAGAAAATTTAAGGGCAAGTAGATTAAGATACAGAGAAGAAAATGGCACCCCACTCCAGTACTCTTGCCTGGAAAATCCCATGGACGGAGGAGCCTGGTGGGCTGCAGTTCATGGGGTTGTGAAGAGTCCGACAGGACTGAATGACTTCACTTTCACTTTTCACTTTCATGCATTGGAGAAGGAAATGGCAACCCATTCCAGTGTTCTTGCCTGGAGAATTCCAGGGACGGAGGAGCCTTGTGGACTGCCGTCTATGGGGTCGCACAGAGTCGGGCACGACTGAAGTGATGCAGCAGCAGCAGCAGATTAAGATATGGAGAAGGCAATGGCACCCCACTCCAGTACTCTTGCCTGGAAAATCCCATGGACGGAGGAGCCTGGTAGGCTGCAGTCCACGGGGTCACACAGAGTTGGACATGACTGAGCGACTTCACTTTCACTTTTCACTTTCATGCATTGGAGAAGGAAATGGCAACCCACTCCAGTGTTCTTGCCTAGAGAATCCCAGGGATAGGGGAGCCTGGTGGGCTGCCGTCTATGGGGTCGCACAGAGCTGGACACGACTGAAGTGACTTAGCAGCAGCAGCAGCAGATTAAGATAAACAGATTAAACACTTTCAAATGAATGGCAGGTCAAAGGCTGAATTTTCAACAACAGCGGTGAGTGGATGCTCCCCAGGAAGAAACATCTTCATATCATTTGTGAAGATTTTAAAACTTATCCTATAATTTGATTAGTAATGATATAGATTAGTAATGGGCTTCCCTTGTGGTTCAGCTGGAAAAGATCTGCTTGCAATGAGGGAGAGCTGGGTTGAATCTCTGGGTTGGGAGCCCCTTGAGGAGGGAAAGGCTATCCACTTCAGTATTCTGGCCTGGAGAGTTCCATGGACTGTATAGTCCATGGTGTCGCAAAGAGTCAGACATGACTGAGCAACTGTCACTTTCATTTCACTTCAGTGATATAGAAGTTATGAATAGCTAATGAAAAAATGAATACATAATGAACATCTTACCCAACAAAAGCAGATTACACACTTGAAAAGTACATGCAGATGTTGACCATAGATTAAGCCATAGATTAGGTCTCAAAAGTGCTTAAAGGATTTAAATGATATATCATATTTAATATGCCACAATGAGTTTAAACTATAATTTCATGACAAGAATATGAGTAGGAAATCCTTATATCTTAAAAAGTAAGGGAAGAGTCTGCTAAATACAGTGGTTCCTTGAACAACAAGTGTTTGAACTGAACAGGTCTACTTATACACTGATTTTTTTCAATAGTAAATAATAGACTACTGAGGTATCAATGATTGGTTGCAAAACCACAGAACATGAGGGCCAACTATAGGTTAGTTATACGTGGATTTTCTACCAGGTGAAGCGTCAGTGCCCCTTATCTCCTATGCTGTTCGAGGGTCAACTGGAAACCATGAGTAAAATCAAAATGAAAACAAAAAATATCAAAATGATTGATAATGATGAAATTAATTTATAGTAAAATTTGTTAGGTATACAGAATAAAGATGAAACTTGACCATTCAAGACTATGCCTCAAATTAATTAATTGCAAGGTAAAAAATTAAACCTTTGAATATAGGAGAATTTCTTTATACACTCATCACTGTAAAAACAATTTTATACAGATATAAGAAGCACTAACTCACAAAGAGTCGGACATGACTGAGTGACTGAACTGAACTGAACTGAACCATCAATAATAATGGATGAGTTGATCTACATTAAAAAAATTTGGGGTGTACATAAATAAAGATGAAATTCTGATTACCAGAGACACTATTGAGATAGTGAAAAGTACAGCCACATGGTGGGAGAACTAAGAAAGAATTTTTATCTGGGAGATATATAAATATATATATATATATGTATCATATCTATATTAACTTCTAGGTCACTGAGAAGCCAGTAATTTTGTAAATAAATGGTAAAGAATCTGCCTTCCAATGCAGGAGACACAAGAGACATAGGTTCAAATAAAAAAGAGAGAGACATGGGTTCAATCCCTGGGTAAAGAAGATCCCCTGGAAAAAGAAATGGCAAACCACTCCAATTCTTGTATGGAAAATTCCATAGACAGAGGAACCTGGTGGGTGGCAGGCAGTCCATAGGATTACGAGTCAGACACGGCTGAGGGACTGAACAACAACACATGAAACTGACAAATCCTTAGTAACTTAATGAAACATACTCAAGAAGTTTGAATTTTCCCGTAAATGTTAAATAATTTGTTTCAGTTTTCAAAAATAGTCCATCAAGGACAGCCCCAGGCTCACAGGGATTCACTGGAAATCTGTGAAAAAAAGTTCCAAGGAGGATAAGCAATTTCTGCTGGCAAGGAGATGCTAAACATCTCCGTTATGAGACTAGCAAAACCTAGATGCCAAACCCAGTGATGACAATATAGGAGAGGAACATTATGGGCTAATGTTATTCCAGTATTGATGTAAGTCAAATTGATCAATAAGCAAAAATATTAGATCATTTCTAATTTGGGTTTTTCTGAGGATGAGTGATTGAGCCATGAAATCAAAAGATGCTTACTTCTTGGAAGAAAAATTATGACCAACCTAGATACTATATTCAAAAGCAGAGACATTACTTTGCCAACAAAGGTTGGCCTAGTCCAGGCTATGGTTTTTCCAGTGGTCATGTATGGATGTGAGAGTTGGACTGTGAAGAAGACTGAGCACCAAAGAATTGATGCTTTTGAACTGTGGTGTTGGAGAAGACTCTTGAGAGTCCCTTGGACTGCAAGGAGATCCAACCAGTCCATCCTAAAGGAGAGCAGTCCTGGGTGTTCTTTGGAAGGACTGATGCTAAAGCTGAAACTCCAATACTTTGGCCACCTCATGCGAAGAGTTGACTCATTGGAAAAGACTGATGCTGGGAGGGATTGGGGGCAGGAGGAAAAGGGGACGGCAGAGGATGAGATGGCTGGACGGCATCACCAACTCGATGGACATGAGTTTGAGTGAACTCTGGGAACTGGTGATGAACAGGGAGGCCTGGCGTGCTGCGATTCAGGAGTTGCAAAGAGTCAGACACAACTGAGCGACTGAACTGACTGACTGAACTGAGGATGAGTTGCTTTCCATTCATTACACAATTACTGTATATGTTTCCTCCCTTCCCACACCTGTTGCTGTTTCTTGATTATCATTTAGGTGTGTGTCTGATTAATAAAGTTGTACATGAAGTCTTTAAACATACACACACACACAATTGCTATAACAACATGTTGATTGATGAAAGAAGACACACCATATGATACTTCAACTGAAGGGGGAAAAGGCATGTGCTAAAATTCATCATTAATTATTTTAAAAGATTCTTAGCAAAATAAGAACAATAAAGAGGCTCTTTATTCTGATAAAAGGTCTCTGCAAAAATCCCATACCAATCATTATACTTAATGATGAAGTGTTGAATGTTTTTCCATTTGAGAGCAAAACAAATTGGCACAGATAGCCATAAACATCATTTCTCTTCAATATTATACTAGAGATTTTAGCCAGTACAGTTAAGCAGGAAATAGAAGGAAAGCCTCTATTTATAGAAATATGGACAGGAAAAGAGGAAATAAAACTGAATATTTGAGATATAGGATACATTGAGAATACCCAAGAATCTGCTGATCAATTATTATAATTAATAAGAGAGTTTGACAAATTTTCTAGGCACAGAATTAATTTAAATATTAGTCATATTCTATATACACAATAATACTGTCAGAAAATGAAATTTGAAAAAAAGTTTTAAAGCATGAAAATTGTCAGATAAGTAAATATAAACGTAAAGAAAAGATATGGTGAAAATTATAAAATTTTATTAAGAAACACTTAGAAGATTTAAACAGAAAGATATTCCATGTTCATGTTTGAAAGAGAAAATATTTTTTAAATGTCATTTCTCCAAAAAGTGCTATATAGATTCACTGCACCCAAGAGGTATTTCTTAGAACTTACTTGGTTCTAAATAGACATGGAAAATAGATGTGGAAAAACCCATGACCAAAAATAGCCAAGTCGTCTTAAAGAATGAGAACGAGATGGCAGGACTTGCTTTAGCAAATGAAGTCATAGTACTGAGGATGGTGTGGCATTGATGGAGCACAGGGATATAGACTAATGGACAAGAAAAAGAGACCCCACACATAGTGGGACAATGATACACACATATCAAGGGCTACCCAGGTGCCTCAACAGAGAGGAAACCACCAAATAATGCAGAAGACCCAGGCTCAATCCCTGGGTTGGGAAGATCCCATAGAGAAGGAAATGGCAACCCACTCCAGTATTCTTGCCTGGGAAATCCCATGAAGAGAGGAGCCCAGTGGGTTACAGCCCATGGGGTCTCAAAAGTCAGACATGACTTAGTGGTTAAAGAACGACACATATATCAAACATGGTTTATGATGGAGGTTTTATGGCAGAGAATGAGGAAAAGACTATTTTTTTCCCCTCCTCAATAAGTGGTGCTAGGACAATAAATGTCACTATGGTGTCTTATAAGGCACGTCTTTCTACATGGAAAGAAAAAGCACTTGACCCTGCTGCACCCTCTCCTGCTTCCTGATGCTGTGGGCCCCCAGGGTGATGCTGGTTGAGCTGCACAGAGAACAGAGTAGGGGTATGAGGAGTGTGGAGTCACAGGAGATACAGCCCAGGAGCTGTGACAGGCCGGCGACTTCAGGGCAGGGCTGCAGCTGAGGGGAAATTGAGGTGACAGAGAGCCCTGGGAGAGTGACACTGTCTTGTGATTTTCAATGACATGAGTGCAGGGCTTCTGGGAGCTTTCTCAGGAATATTGTGAAATTAATGTGAGCTTGCACTAGAAGCTTATAGAGGTGGATTTTGTAAAAATCCTCATGTCCTTGAGACTAATGCATCCCAGGATCTCAGTAATTTTTTTTTCTTTTTTTTGGCTGTATGAGTGAATGGCTAGCTTTTGGCCGAGATTGATAGAGATAGTACTGGTGGGATTCAAGACTACAGGAATGGGGGTGGGCACTGCTAAAGACCCTGGGGCAGCTGAGCGCCTGAGAGGGAGGGGAGGTGGGGCAGAAAATGGACTTCTTGGGGTCTGGGGAAGAGTCAAGGCACCTAGAGAGCTTTGGGTAATGTCACCTAGCCACTTCTGATCAATCACATCCTGGACTTCTCTCCTAGCAGGAGTGAAGGGTGAGAAGCACTGAGAAGTTTTTTCTGGTTCTTAAGCTGGGTCACCAAAACTCCTGTACTGTGGATGGTTTGTCTGAGTTGTCCTATCCTGGCTGGACTGAGAGATTTTACTTACTTGTGTTTTGTAGCTTCACATCATCCACCAAATGCACAACCCACTTTCCTGGTGGTGAGAGAGAGTCTGAGACCCATGAAAGATCTTAGTGAAAATCTTTCTTCCAGCCTGCCATCCCTCCTTGCTGAGTGTCTATGTGGCATGAAACTTGTAGTCTTGCTTGGGGTGGGAGCTGGTTCAGAAATTGGAGCTGAGCAGAGGGTCTGGACTGCAGGAGGTTTAGTGAGATGTGTTCTGCCCTCAGGAATGGGGACAGTCACTCACCTGTTTCAGCCCAGGAAACAAAAGAAAGGCCATCAGGAGCAGGAGTGGCTGCATCTTCCAGAAGGTCTGCCCAGGTCACAGCCGCTGGGGTTTCTTCCTTCCAGACACAAAGCATAGAGGAAGGAACAGCGGAGGCTCAGTGCCCCCACAGACCTCCCAGAGCTGTGCACCCCCAGCCAGGTGTCAGCATGCCACGTGTGTCCATGTTCTCTGCTGTGGGATAGCTGAGAACGACAGTCACCACACTTGCACACCCACTGCAGAGTCACAAAGCAAGAACAACAACAAAGTGAAGGCTGTGGTGTAGTCAGTGTTACCCAGTCCAAGCTCATTGCTGTACAGTAAGTCAGTAAACACAGAGAAATGAGTTGTTTGGGCAAGGAATAGTGACTTTATTTGGAAAGCCAGCAGACCAAGAAGATGGTGGACTTGTGTCCCAAGGAACCGCCTTGCCTGAGTTAGAATTCAGGCTTCTTTTATACTACGATAAAAGAGGAGGGAGTGGCATCAAACATTCCTTGGTTCCAGTCAGCCTCCTGAGAGGCTGTGTCAGTTTCTTCTGTCCTGCAGTTTTCATTGATGGGCCTGGACAGGATGTTTCCTGTATCGTAAACAAAGGCATTTTAGCTTAATGCTCATTACTTGGGAGGCAGGATTCCACAGATGGGCCATCATGTATAATTAAAATTTGTAGTCAACACCCCATTAGTAACTAATCTAATAGACTGCAAGGATTCTTCCATAATATAGCAGTAGAGGGGCTGGACTCCAGGAGCACCTCAGTGACTGAATCAAGAATATCTCCATTTCCCCACTGTTGGTTCTTTTATGATTCTGATGAGATCAGGAATAATTACTCAATAGCAAGGTCCAGGGATATGAGAGACATAGTTCCTGCCCTTGAGAAGCTGACAGTAGGCAGAGGTAGACTTAGAATCTGCGGGTAGAGAAAAAGATGGTGAGGACCAAGACAAGGGGGTCTGCTTGGTGCCACGTGAGAAGGCAGAGACTGGACTTGCCTTATGAGCAGGTACCCTGGACACACCCAAGTGCCCCAAACAGCAATCCCATAGCCTATCTTGTTACCATTCTAGCCTCACATTTTTGGAGTGTTTAGAATCGCCTCTTTAAATGTCAATAATTCACAACATAGGGAGCTTTTCTTATCCCACAGTTCTGAACAAAAGTCCTGGACTTGATACTCACTGGGCCAAAACAAACCGTCCCTGGGACCATTGGCACTGAGCGTCCCTCAAGCTGAGATGGGGGCTCTTCCACCCAAATCACAGTGCTCATGAGTGGGAAGGGGGTCTTCCTCTCCAAACATGCTGGTGACTGGTGAGCAGCAAAAGAGATACGGATGCTACTCATCCTAATAATTACTCCCCACAAAGTATTCTCTGTCCAGTGTCCAGAGAACCATGCCTCAGATAACCCTGGGCCAGGCCATCCTAAACATGTGCAGATGACCCCAACCCTCTCACCAGTATGAGGACAGAAGAAAGAGGAATGGAAAGGATGGCATGAGGAGTTCAATACAACCCAATCCCAAGTGAACTGAAGGAACAACATCTTATGAACAAATAGAAAAAGAGCAAAAGGAAATATGTTTAAGCATTAATGGTGATCTGAGGATGATGGAATTCTGAACTTCTTTTAACCTTCTTATTTGTATGTTCTGTATTTAACTATGATGTCTGTTGCTTTTCCATCCAAAATGTATTTTGCCACAGTCAAAACTCACTCACCATGCAAATGTTCAGCAAACCACTCCCCTTCAGCCTAGCCTTCCCTAAGCTACATGTTTTAAAAATTAGCAACTTTCCCAAATACATTTGTAGATTTAAAAAATCCAGAGATTATTGATAAATAGGAGGAAAAATTGAGTCAATAACCTATAGGTTATAAGAAACCTTTGAAACATTAGGATACCCCTGAATCCAAAACTTTTTATTGCAATGACTTTCCTTTAGAGATAAATATATTTATATAAACATCTATGGGGGAATAATGGAGGTGGGGAGAGGCTGGCTCAGCCCAAGATGGAAGAGCTCCCTCAAGGTCACTTGGGGCTGAAGGAAGATGTGCTGTCAAGACACCAGAGGCTTCACAGGGCCCTAGTGCTCAGGGCTGTGACAGGAACTTGAGCTGGGCCTGGGAATACTGAAGCCCTCCTGAAACTTTCTCAGACTTCTCACCTCTGTCTGTTCTGATTCGGGGAGGGACTGCATTCAGTGAGCCACACCTTTGTAAACCTCCCCCATTTCTGTTAGGATGGACAAGGGCTGCCCACAACCCCAGAGCTTCTCGGGTGACCCTCCTTCCAAATCTGGATTCTCTTCTGTTGCCCCCTGGGCACTGGGATGGGGGATAGGAGAGTAGGTGTGGATGAGGAGGAGGCACATGGATGAGACACAAGGATCGTTGACAAGAGGGTCATGTGTTCCTGAGGAGGGGTCTCCCTTCTCTGATGGAGCTCAAGGGCAGCCTGCAGGTGGAGCTGGCACTGGCAACATGTGACTGGAGGGAGCTGGCTGTCAGTGCAGCAGGAGTTTTTTTTCAGAGTTGG
Source organism: Oryx dammah (assembly GCF_014754425.2). Lineage (NCBI taxonomy): Eukaryota > Metazoa > Chordata > Mammalia > Artiodactyla > Bovidae > Oryx > Oryx dammah. The sequence continues at coordinate 34,553,022 of NW_024070200.1, forward strand.
AAGGTGGGGGTGGGGTGCACTGTATGTGCTGAAGGAGGAAGATCAGATGTGAATAGATGGTTGCCTGGCAGACTAGGTGCCTAACAAATGTGCTTAGGTAAATAAAGAAGGAATCCGTGATTTCAGCTCAAGAGATGAAAGTTTATTAAATTCCAGGCAGCTTTCCTTCACCCACTTTGCCCAGTGCACCCATTCCAGGGAAGATGGAGGGGTCCACCCCAGGGGCACCTCAGGCTGATCCCTACCATTTGTACTGGCTCATTGTTGTTTGGGTCCAGGACATAAAGCTGGAGATTGTCGTGTAGACATATGGAGTCCTCCCATATTCTTCTCCACATAACACAATACCTGGGCCACACCATTACACACGAGCGGGCCCCTAGAGTCACCCTGTTGGCAGAGAGAGCAAGGGCTGAGCTCACCTTTTTCAGTTATTCTCCCTGCTGATGCCCAGGCTGGTCTCTGTGAGGGGCCTGGGCTGACATCAGGGCCTTTGTTGGTCCTGAGGTTTCATCCAGGCATTGATAATCCTGCTGCTCCTCCCACACAAAGCCTCTGCCCATATATGACTTTGGGGCACTGTTCACCCCCAGGAACACCAGACAGAGACCAGAGAGGAGGAAAGGCCAGGGACATAGGCACGGGGTTCGTTCCCACTCCCCCCCATCCTCCCAGCTCAGATGACCCAATGCCGAAGTCCAGCTCCAGCAGCCAGGGAATCAGCCTGAAGGGATGAGCAGTGTCAGCGGGGAATAATGTAGCCTCTGATTCAAGGTATGGAACTACATGTTTATTTCAAGCATCACGTCTTCTTTTATACTTTTTCAAAAACATTAGTTCAAAGGTTTTTCAATTTCAGCTCCTCTTCACCCAGATTTATTATCTCCTTTTTGCCCTTCAAACAGAGTTCCTGCTTCAGCGATTCTCTCAGAATCGTGTTTACTTGTGATTACATTGTAACTCATGCTTATGTCTGAGCTGCATACCACATTCCTCAGTTTATTTCTTATCTTTCCAAATCCTGCTTGCCCTTAGTATCCTTCACCCACTTTGCCCAGTGCACCCATTCCAGGGAAGATGGAGGGGCCCACCCCAGGGGCACCTCAGGCTGATCCCTACCATTTGTACTGGCTCATTGTTGTTTGGGTCCAGGACATAAAGCTGGAGATTCTCGTGTAGACATACTGGAGCTCACTATCTCCTAAAAGGGCTTCTAACTATTCTTAATTATTCCTAAACCCTAAACTCAGCAAACTTCCTTTGTCATAAACATCTCCCTCACAAACAGGTCTCAGATAATAATACTTCCCATGGCCTCAAGCTGAGGGTATGTGCTCATCCTGGGACATTCTTTGTAAAAATCCTTGAACAAATGTCAATGGTTGCTTTATGGATTATTTTCTGGGCACAACTGCAGAAGGCTTTGTGCTTCCTCATGCTTCTCTCAAGAACAATAAGCACCTTATCATTCTTTCCAGACAACTCAACCAAAGAAAGGAAAGAACAAGTCAGAATCACAAGAGCTAACCGCTTCATCCCAGTCTGTGCCTGTGGGACAAGGAGAGGGAGTTGGGGGCTGTGCCTCCATTTTGTCAGTAATGCCTAACGCGGCTCCTGACAACCCAAGGTTTTGCATGGACAACACTGGGGATCTCACCAAGAAAGAATTCTTCCTCTTGTTTGGATATCCAGCAAGTGATACATTTCTCCTCCCTTTGAACTTTAAGATCTACCTCTTATAGTGTGTCTGCATAGGGCCTATCTACCCCGAGTTGCCCCCAGCCAGCCACACTGCATATTATACCTGGCTTCACCTTCTGCCAGCTTCTGGACAGATTGATGGGGCTCACTGCATCTGTCAAATCAGCCTTAATCAGCTGAAGAAGAGAAAAGGCACTCTCATCTACTGATGGCCCACAGAGACTTCAGGACAGGCATGGGGTTGCCTTCTTCTCAGTGCTCGAACCACGGAAGGGGTCATATAATAGGAAGAGCTGGAATGAGGTCATGGGGGATGCAGAACTCTGGAAGGAAAGTGTCCCAGAACCAGTGCAGCCATGCATCCCCTCTGCAATAACATGATATCATTGACCCAAGTCTTACCATTGCAGTCTGGGTGGCGGATGGCTCTTCTCATGGGCTGACCTGCTGGATCCTCTCTGTTCCGTGATGTTGTGGGCCCCCAGGTGACACTGATTAAGCTTCACAGAGAGCAGAGAGGGAGCAGATGTCACAGGAGATACTGTCCAGAGTCTGGGAGGAAAGAACACAGCTTGGGACAGGGTGGGACTGGAGGGGAGAGAATTCTAGGAAATGGGCCCTGGAGCTGAGCATCTCTGAGCTGTCTGTTTCTAGCAGCCCAGTAAGGGAGAACTTCCTGGAGTCCACGAGAGTGTTCAGTCATGCAGCATCTTGACAGTCACAGAAGGAAACGTGAATTTCTCACATGTGTACCCTAGGGTCCAGGGCACAACATTGGCTTCCTCCCATTCCAGGTATGATCAGTGGCGTCTTTTAATGTGCCACTGGCATTCACTTGTCCCTCTCTACCAACAGCTCACCTGGACTTTGAAGAGCTTCCTATGTCCCCTGCAAGCAGTCAACAGAGGGTGGGGGCCCGGGCATTGCTCCTCACTTTCCCAATTAGTGAGCTGCTGTCAGCAAAATGTCCTCACACACGAGGAAACCCAGACAGCTGAAAATGTCCTCTGAAACCTGGTATTCAACAAATGCCATATAGGGAATGGGAGTGTGGCTTGGCCTCATGCCCCCGATGATTTTCCCTGAAAGAAAGATGGCAGACTGCCTGCTGTGCTCATGGAGGCAAAGGCTGGAGAGGGGAGATGGGACCAAGATTGGTGGTCTTTGACAAAATTCAACCTGAGTTCTGAAATTTCCTTACATGAACCAGGGCCAGAGTGTGCATGAGTGTAACATCTAAGCAGGTCTGTGCCATGTGGGGTGGGTCTGGGCCTCTAAGGATGGGACCATCACTCACCTGCCCCCCCAGTGGGGAACAGAGGAAGGCCTGCCAGGAGCAAAAACAGGACCACCTCTCCAGGAAGGTGGATAAGATCTGAACAGCTGCTGCTTCCGTCTGATCTTTTAACCCTGAGTGTCTCCTCTGTTATGGCCGTTATCACAGCAGGCTTCTCAGAAAGTGTCACATCACTGTTTGATCAAGCCTTGTGGTCTCAGTGGAGTAAAAACTTAACAAAAGCCTCTGATAAGTTCTTATCTGTGGGGTGGTGGGGATACTGCATCAGCAGATCTCAAGTCCCTGAGCCCCAGAAACCTGGGCCTCAGGATGATAGATCAAAGAATGCCTTCATTTCTGTGGTTCTCTTTAGATCATCACAGAGATTGTGTCTTGGACCTCTTTGTGTGAGACTGTGGGAAACACTGAAGATAAGCTCTATTGCTTCTGGTGGAGGAGAGCTTACCATTGAGATCAGATGAGAACAGTGAGATTAAGGGTGTGGGCTGGCCAGAATCATGTGAAAGTGATGCTGAAGAGGGCTTATTCTAGTTACCAAAGGACTGAGTGGTTTATAATAACACCAAAATTGCTTGACCCATGAATCTGTAATTTGCTCATGGTACAATGTGAACAGCACCCATCTGCTCCCACTGGTGACAGGGAAGCTTGAAGCCCAGAAGCTGAATCACTTGAAGGCTCCCTCACACATGCCCAGTGGTTGCTGCTGGCTGTCGTTTAGGTACATTGGTTTCTTGTCACGAGGGCCCCTTATGTCATCTCACTTCATGGGATTCTTTGGCTCCATCCAAACACAGTGCCT
>NW_024070200.1:34571821-34593628 GCF_014754425.2 Oryx dammah
AACAACACCTTAGTTAAAGAAACAAAGCCCATGGTCAACAGTGATTCTGGCAAGAGAGTCACAGTGAACCAAGTGGTGTCCTCATCCCACATGGGCTTGGACACCCTGCACTGGATGACCTGGATGAGATATCAGAACAAAAGTGAAGTGAGGAATGTTGCCTTCCATAGGGAATGCAGAAGGGCATGGCAACCCACTCCAGTATTCTTGCCTGGAGAATCCCATGGACAGGGGAGCCTGGCGGGCTACAGTTCACAGGGTCACAGAGTCAGACACGACTGAGCGACTTTTAGTACTACTACCATGTAGGGAGTGAACATCCAAGGGCTGTGAGGAGGGTGCTTACACAAGGGTGGACCAGTAGGTGGTAAAGGAGCTCAAGGAGGATTCAGGGACTCCAACAGAAAGGACAGTCTGGTGGGATGTGTCAGAGCAGGAAAAACAGGGCGAGGCGGGCATTGCTTTGAAGCGGCTGCCTGATGTGGATCACCAGAGCCTGGGCGGGGAAAGCAGGGGATGCACTTGGAGCAGATGAGGAAGAGATCTGTTTTATAAATTTCTGTGGGGACTAATCAAATAATTAAACATATTAAGGCAAGTGACCCAGTTTCTTACTGTCTGAAGATTAGATGGTATTGGTGGCATCAATGTTAATTTCCCGGATTTGATGGTTGAATTGTGGTCACATAAGCGTTTCCTTGTGTCTAGAAATTGCCCTCTAGAGTTTTTGAGAACTGACGGAACACCATGTCAGTAACTTTACTCTCAAATGGTTCAGGAAAATTAAAGTTTTTTGTATTATAATTGCTACTTTTCCATAAGCCTGAGATTATTTCAAAAGTAAAAGGAGATCCATAGCCTTCACATATGTGAACAACAACCAGTTTGAAGATACATTAGAAAAGATAATCTGTCACAGCAGCAACAATAAATATAAAGAGCTTGGGAAAAATATAACCAGAATTGTGAAACACTATTTGAGCAAAATGTTAAAGGATTCTTGAAAAATATAAAAACAGACTTTAGAAATAGAAAGACAGTCAGTTCTCTGATAGGGTAGAACCACACCAAAAAGGCACTGATTCTCCCAAAGTTAATATTAAAATGTGATTCCAATTAAGAAAATTTTTTTTCTCCTATTGTTAGGAAGTTCTAGCTAATGTCTAAATTTTATTTGGAAAATAGCATGAAGGAATAACTACTTAGATATTTAAAAACATCCCATAAGATATATTTTCTGAAAACAGTGTGTTGCCCACTCATGATCAGACAGACAGACCAAAGAAAAAGAATAGAAAATCCAAAAATATTCCCAAGCACATATGAAAATGTAGTTTACACTGAGGTGACATTAAAAAAATATATATCACTGGGTGAAAGTAGTACTTTTTAATAAATGATATCAGAGCAATAAGTTAGCCATACATCATATAAACCACCTGAGTAAGTGCAAAATACGAGACAGAAATGTATGAAATAAAACGATGGTAATAAAAAAATGTGGATAAACCCCTTAATGAAATTAGAGGTCTTCTAGAAATGACTCTAAATACAGAAACATTAAAAGAAGAGATTGGTAAATAAATTGTGATATGCAAAACACAGTTTTTTTTTTAAAGTTTGTATCTCAAAAATCAAGCATAAGCAAAACCAAAATATAGACAATAACTCAGAAAAAAATTATTGCAACATATATCACAAAGAGTTGATCTATATAAAAACAAAGAGTTAGAAAACCTAAAGAAGAACCAAGCGGAACTGAAGAATACAATAACTGAAATTTAAAATACACTAGAAGGAATCAATAGTAGATTAGATGATACAGTGGAGTGGATCAGCAAAATAGAAGAGAGAGCAGCAGAAATCACTCAACCTGAACAGAAAAAAAAAAAAAGAGAGAGAGAGAGAGTGAGAGAGAAAGAATGTTTTTAATGAGGACAGTTTAAGAGAACTCTGAGATAATATCAAGGATACTGATATTCACAGTATAGGAGTCCCAGAAGGAGAAGAGAGAAGAAAAGGGTTAGAGACCATATTTGAAGACATAATAGCTGAAAACTTCCCTAACATAGGAAAAGAAAGAAATATCCAGGTCCAGGAAACACAGACAGTCCCAAACAGGATAAACACAAAGATGACCGCACTAAGACACTGTAATTGAAATGGCAAAAATTAAATATTAATTTTAAATTAATATGAACATTAAAATCAGTAAAGGAAAAGCAAAAAGTTATGTATAGGGGAACTATCAGCTACCAGCAGACTTTTCAACAAAAAATTTGCAAGCCAGAAGGGAGTGGCATGATATATTTCCAGTGATGAAGGGGAAAAAATCTTATAGCCAAGAGTACTCTGCTGGGCAGGCTGTATTTGAAGGAGAAAGCTAAAGTTTTACAACAAGCAAAAGCTAGGAGTTCAGTAACACAAAGACAGCCTTATAAGAAATGTTATATGGTCTTCCCTAAACGAAAAAGAAAAGACCACAACTAGAAGTATGAAAATTATCAAAGAAAAAGTCTCATTGGTAAGGAAAAAGGAAGGTATATTTGTCTGGGAGAGAGTGAAGGACAGGGAAGCCTGGCATGCTGCAGTCCATGAGGCCACAGAGTTGGACATGACTGAGCAAATGAACAGCAACAACCTTCAGGGTAACTATCAACCACTTATAAAGCTAGTAAGAAAGTTAAAAGATGAAAGTAGTAAAATCATCTATATCCACAATCGGTAGTTAACAAATACGTCAAATAAAAAGCCATAAAATACAATGTCAAAAAAATGAACAATGAGAGAGATAAAAATGCAGAGTCGTAAGGACTCTGCAGTCCTTAAACTTAAGTCTTAAACTTAAGTCTTAAACTTAAGAGCCCCAAAATTGAAAATAACTACAGTTATAGAATACTGATGTATACATATTGATACATATATATAAGCCTGATGGTAATCACACACAAAAAATCTATACTAGACACACACAAAGAAAAAAGAGAAAAGAATCCAAATGTAACACTAAGGATGATCATCAAATCACAAGAGAAGAGAGCAAAAGAAGAAACAAAAAAAGAAGCACAAAAACAACTGAAAAACAGTGAACAAAATGGCAAAAAGTACATACCTATCAATAACTACTTTAAATATAAATGGACTAAATGAGCCAATTAAAAGGCATGGAATAACTAAATGGATGCAGAAACAAGATTCATACATATGCTGCCTACAAGAGACTCACTTCAGATCTAAAGATACTCACAGACTGAAAATAAGAGGATAGAAAACATATTCCAAGCAAATGGAAACAAAATTAAAGCCAGGGTAGCAATACTTGTATCAGACAAAATTGTTGTAAAACAAAGACTGTGACAAGAGACAAATAAGAACATTACATAACAATCAAGGGATTGATCCAAGTAGAAGATATATCAATTTTAGATATATACACATCCAACATAGGAGCACCTAAAAACATAAATACTAACAAGCATAAAGGGAGAAATTGACGGTAATGCAGTAAAAATATGGGACTTTAACACCCCAATTACTTCAATGGACAGATCATTCAGATAAAAAATAAATAAGCAAACAAAGGTATTAAATAAAACATTAGACCAGATGGACACACACACACAGACACACACAGACACACACACACACACACATCTCTTTCTCTAGGAAATTTGAAAGGGTCCTTGACCAGGAGACTGGGAGGTCATTACAAGGACAGGAATTTTATCATCTGAGAAGCATACAGAGGGATCTTATCTCAAGTATGTCAGCTAGTGGGATTCTTTATGCTTGAAGGATTTTAGTGGTCTTATGTTTATTGGGTTAAAGTAGCCTTTCACTGACCATCACTAATACGAATGGAAATACCAAGTTACCAAGATGTAACACAGGGAATCTCATCTTCCCTTGGCAATTAGGATCACCTACCTAACTTGCATAGTAAGTTTATCTGTCTGTCGATTGCTTTCCTACAAATTAAGGCCTCTAAAAATCAGAAGAGTCCAAGGTCATAGAGATAGAAGGAAACCTTCTGAGACCGAGTTAATAGGTGTAATACTAGGAATGAGAGCTACCCCTTGTGGTCACTTCGTTGTCTCTAGAACCATGTATTCTGGCTAGGAGAGAAACAACACCCTATACTCACCGCTGGCCTAAAGCACATACCACATCCTGAAAGACAGCATCCCAATCTTGAAGGTGGTTGTCCTTCCACTATCTACATTACTAAGTCTTATACAATTCTCGGGCCAGATGTTTCTGGGTGATATGGGACATGAACTCATGGCTTCAACATTCTTTCACAGTAAAACGATTGTTGGCCAAAAGTCATGCTGTGTGGGATACAGAGACAGGAAGTAAACCCTGCAAGACCACTGTGGTGCCAACAGCCGCACGGTCATGGGCAGGGAAGGCAGAGCCGTTCCTGTTCCAAAGCACTTTCCCGAAACAGACTAGCAAGGGCTTGACCTTTCAGGTCCATCATCCCCAGAGCTGGCCTGGCAGTTCTCTCCCCACAGGTATATTGAGAACTGAATTTTCTTGTGGGTCTGGGGGAAAAGTGGTGGGAGAGGCCTTGGTCAGTAGAGGCGTTTCACTGGAGGTCATTACAGATGTTTTAACAATTGTATTCATTTGTGTATTTATTTCTGGCTGTGCAGGGTCTCCATTGCTCCATGGGGGCTTTCTCTAGAGTGGCTATTCTTCGTTCAGGTGTGCAGGCCTCTCACTGTGCTGGCTATGCTTGCAGCAGAGCATAGCCTCTAGGCACACAGGCTTCGGTAGTTACAGCACGTGGGCTCAGTAGTTGTTGCATAGGTTACTTGTTCTGAATCACGTGGAATCTTCCCAGATCAAGGATTGAACTCATGCCCCCTGCATTAGCAGGCAGATTCTTATCCACTGAGCCACCAGGGAAGTCCAGGGATATTTTATTTTATTTTGTTTCTTATTTCCATTGCAAAGATCTTTAAAGAAGTTAAGGACTGTTTCCTCAAAAGTGGGGGATGGAGGACATTTCCACAGACCAGAAGATTTGAAGAAATCAGCATGTTTTAGGTGCTTACCCACCTTCATCTGATTGTGCCCATGAGCAGACAAAACAGCTCACCGGGAAGCTGTCTGAGTACTTGTCAGAGAACGGCTGCCATGGGAGCCCAGGGACTCGCTCTGTGTGGAGGGAGGTATCTGAGCAGAGGCTCCTGTCTTGTCCAGGGATGGCAGGAAGTCATCAGTGGGCAGGGTTAGAAAACATGGAAGTCCTCTTGCTGGCCTGGCTCTCAGGGGACCTGGCTGAGCCCAGGCTCCATCCTAACTCTGTGGGGCCTCCAGGCGCTCACTGTCCCTCCTGGGACTGTCTCCCTCATCTCTCGAAGGAGGACAAGTCTGCAACAAATATTCTTAAACTTTTTCAAACCACAGAACCTTTTCCTCAAAGTAAATGTTATACTTGAGCTGAATATGTATGTGGCTGGGCTCATTTTTTGAACAGTACGTTTTTGTTTCTTTGTTTTCCTTTTGTGCAATTTTCAATCAAGGAGCTGGGTCCCTAGTAAATCTTGGGATTTTTTTCAGCTCCGAATCAGAAGCTGTGTCATCACCACTCTTCCTTTGTAAACGTGCCCCAGGTCACTAGGAGATTATATTGCTGCGTGATTTGCGCACAGCCAGAGGAGAAAGGGCCTGCCTTTAGGGTAACCGTATCCCAGAGTGTTGACACATCCCCCAGAGAAGCACAGTGCTGTGTGTAGGGGTAGGGCGGCACTAGCCAAGGGCTGGAACTCAGGCTCAGCTCCCAGGCAGCTCAGCACCACAGTCAAGATCCCGGAGGGATGGCAGATGGAAGTGTCTGGCGAAGGGAGACCAGTACAGGGAGATCTTGCCCAGCAAAAATCACATACTCTCCAAACCAAGACCTCCTCAATGATGAAAAGTCTAGGTTGTCTCGGACCCTATGGAGCAGCAGTAACCATGACGGCCTAAGAGCAGAGGCGCTTCTCCATTTGTCCAGACCACGTGAGCCTCCAAGACTGCAGTTTGGTTTGCACAGGCAGGACCTTGCAGCCTGACAGGCAGCCTGTTTCTGGCCCATCCAATGGATGAGTGTTTAGAGTCAGATTCTAATTGCCTTTCAAATGGGTGTTCCTACCATTTGAGCCTGTGCAGTGACATTTCTACCTGCTGTCTTAAGAGTGGGCTTCCCTGGTAGCTCAGCTGGTATAGAATCCACCTGCAATGTGGTGAGACTTATGTTCCATCCTGGATTGGGAAGATCCCCTGGAGAAGAGAAAGCTACCCACTGCAATATTCTTGCCTGGAGAATTCCATGGACAGAGGAGCCTGGCAGGCTACAGTTTATGGGTTCGCAAAGAGTCGGACACGACTGAGGGACTGAGTGACTAAGGACAGCACAGCACATTAAGAGTAAAAAAATAAGGCTGCCCTGTTCCTTCTCTTCCCTCCCTGCTGCCCCCTCCCCCAGGGGGTGAGTATGCTCCAGTGAGCAGAGCAGAGCATTTGTTTCATGTCTAGAAACAAAATAACTGATGTTCTAGAGTTACATGTAATAAAACTCCTACTCTGTCTGATTGAGAACGAGGGGCTGGATGAGAATGAGGGGCTTCTCAGGAGACCCAGCCCTGCTCTGGGCCAGCTCCCCTGGCTATGGGGGTTAAAGGTCAGCTCAGGTAGCCCCCCTCCCCAGTAGGAGGGTCTCTGTCCTGGAGCTGCAGCCCCAGGCTGTGCTCTTGGTGTCAGGACACCCATGGTGTGACCCACTCCTCGTTGCCATGTACCCAGAGCAAGGAGCTAAGGAGTTCGCCCTGAGCCCCAGGACCAGAGAGGTTCATGTTTTCCCCTGATGGTGCTCAGCTTCAGCCCTGGAAGGAGGGCCGGCCCTGGAAGACAGGTGTAGGTAAGCAGACCTGGGTGACAGCTTTGCATGGGGTTCAGGGGAAGAGATGGTGGGAGGGGGGAGAGGAGGAAGCAGAAAACAGCAGAATCCTGTCATTGCCTTTCTAAACACACAGTGAGCATTTGTGAATAGGAGTCAGTGAATAAATAAGCAACCAGCCCTTCGAGCCCACCTGAGACACAGTTACTGAGCTGCAGGCACCCCAATCCTGCAGTGTGATTCTGGATCAGCCCCGGGGAAGATGGTCTGGTTCCTGAAGTCAGAGGCTTTTCATGGTTTTCTTTATCCAGGGCAGGAAACTTGAGACTTTGGTGCAGGACCCTGGAGGTGACACATTATTTTGTCCATGGAAGACAATGCCCGGGGGCTACGTTGTCACGCCAGAGAGTGCCCCTGGGGACACGAAAGGGGAAAGACTGAGCCAGCTCGACTCCTGGTCCTCCCCCCCGACCCGCCGCATAGTAAGATCCCGCTAGGCGATGGCAGCCTGAGATTATTTCAAAAGTAAAAGGAGATCCATAGCCTTCATGTATATGAACAACGACCAGTTTGAAGATACATTTGAAAAGATAATCTGTCACAGCAGCAACAAAAAACATAAAGAGCTTAGGGAAAATATAACCAGAATTGGGAAACACTATTTGAGCAAAATGTTAAAGGATTCTGACTCCTGGTCCTGCCCCCTCATAATAAGACCCCTCTAGGTGATGGCAGCCTTACAGGGCCTCCATCGGAGCACAGGGCAGAACATTGTCAGTGCTTCACTGCACCCAGGTGGCAGCTCCATCTCCTATCCCAGGTCCCTGATCTGCTCCACACGGAGACACTGCAGGACTGTTGGCTCCGGGCTGGTCTCCAAGGACACAGAAGCAGGGGTTCAGGCTGACACTCAGCATGAAGGACGAGCCTATTACCCAGTTCCGGTGTGCTCCACAGTAGCAGGTCATTACACAGAACCCAGGGGGCAGGCTCCGTCCTGCACATTGAGGCTGTTCTACTGCTGGGTGAGATCATAGAGTTAGTGCCCCCCTGTCCTCACGGGACTGACCCTCTCCCTCTGTGTTGCCCAAGAGCTGGGCGTCGTGGAGTTCATACAGGCTAGTGTGGTAGGGAGCAGTCATTTGTGGCTGTGGTTCATGCAGGACTTGTGATGCTGTCCCTCCTCTTATCAGCTCCACGTACTCCTTTTGCAGAAGTCAGTGACACAAGATCTTCTCTGCATCTCACATCAAAGCTGCACAGATGGTAGATCTTCTCTTATCGAGGGGGACAGTGAGGAGGGCCCAGTGTGAACCAAATGCATCCGAGGTTCTCAACTGAGGCTGATTCCTGCCCAGCTCCTTCACAACTCCCCTCCTCCCCACTCCGCCCCGCAGCTGCCACCATGGCGACTCCCATAGGGGAAATTTAGAAAAGCCCGGAGACATCTTTGGTTCAGAACTTAGAGAAGAGGGGGATGTTGATACTGGCACCTAAAGGGGAGAGGCCAGCGATGCTCTAAACACCCTGCAACTCAGCATCTTCGTAGTGATTCTGAAGAGCCCTAAAGACGGCTCAGAGTTAATGATGACGGCAGGGGAGGAACTGCTCTACTTTCTTCTTTAAGGTGGACATACGGGTCCTGCCACTCCAGGGAACCCCTTTCTCTTCTTTCTCTCCCTATTGTTCTTCACTGTATCCTCTCTGTCTCTCTCACACACACCACACACTCCCTCCTTCAAGGCTTCTGGAATGCCTGATGCTGGGAGAAGAGAGAGGAGACACACACTCAGGTCTGGAAGCCGGGTGTTCACTGAGATTTATGAATTCTATGACCTGAAGCAGCCTTCCTGAGGATTAGGGACGTGACGGGGCTTTCAGAGGAAAACCAGAGGCAGATCCAGGGTGAGTGGCACCGAGAACCTGCCGGAGTCCTGCTCTGGTTTCCCCTCAGGCTGGCCCAGGTTCCAGGTTAATTCTCTTTCAGGACCTCATCGATCCAGGGCCGGTAAGGGGAGATCCGGGTGAACACGGTGGGGGGCATTGCATTGGGCAGTCCATAGGAGACAATGCCCTGGGCCTCCCCAGCACACAGAAGAGGGCCCCCTGAGTCTCCCTGTGGGAAGAGAAGGAAAGGGAGAGAGAGCAGGTGAGCCGGGAAACCACCCCGTCCTCCCGGTGGTCCCAACTCTGAGTTGGTAGGACCTGTCATCAGGCTCAGGAACACGGGCTTCTCGTGAGGTGATATGCCTCTGATGCTGTTCTCTTTCCTTCCTGGCACCCCCTGACCCTAGGCGGCACCCGTTGACACTGAGCAGACCCTTGTCAGAGACCCCACGGGGCCGAGTGAGGAGGATCTACAGAGGGACAGTCCCAGCTCCTCAGACCTGAGGTCTCACACTTTGTCACTGGCTGACACTCCTAACTCCATCTCCTTCCAAAAGTGTCTGCACCCTGGACAGTGATTTGTGGGGAAGACCGTAGTCTGAGAATCACCTTTAATGCAGATTTTGTGCTCTGGGGATTGCCCACACACAGCTGGAGATTGTGGTCAAAAGCAGGGAAGTGGCTGCAGGCCCGGGGCTCCATGAGTCTCAGCTTCACCTCTTGCAGAGTGCTGGAGGCTGGTTCCTTCACATCTGTTCTTCCCCAGCCAGCCACCTGGCACATTCTCCCGGGACGGATGAAGGTCACAGGGGGTGGAAGGGGGACTGTCCGCACGGCCAGGGTCAGGTTGGCTTTCTCCTTCAACTGTGAAGGAAATGAGGGCTGTCAGTGATGGAAATGGGCTTGGGGACGGGTGGAGGCAACCAGGGAGGGCCAGGGCAGCTGCTCCACACGAGAGCCCCTTCCAGAGGCTGAGCTGAGGGTGCTGGTGAGAGGCAGGCTGGGAAAGTGTGAGGGTAATGGGCCTGGAGGAGAAGGCCTGGAAAACAGGGAGTGGGAAAGGAAGCCCTGGAGAACAGGGAGGAGGGAAGGAAGGCCTGGAGAACAGGGAGCGGGGAAGGAATCCTGGAGAACAGGGAATGGGGAAGGAAGCCCTGGAGAACAGGGAGTGGGGAAGGAAGGCCTGGAGAACAGAGAGCGGGGAAGGAAGGCCTGGAAAACAGGGAGTGGGAAAGGAAGCCCTGGAGAACAGGGAGGGGGGAAGGAAGGCCTGGAGAACAGAGAGCGGGGAAGGAAGGCCTGGAAAACAGGGAGTGGGAAAGGAAGCCCTGGAGAACAAGGAATGGGGAAGGAAGGCCTGGAGAACAGAGAGCGGGGAAGGAAGGCCTGGAAAACAGGGAGTGCAAAAGGAAACCCAGGAGAACAGGGAGGGGGAAGGAAGCCCTGGAGAACAGGGAGTGGGGAAGAGGAAGAAGAATTTGCACCTTTAGTAACATGATGTCATGGAATCCAACAGGCTTATATTTTGGATAAGGAAACTGTTTTATGACCTCAAGCCTCTGCCATGTGTCTTCTTTCTTTTTTATGTTATGGGCTCCGAGGGTGACTGTTACAGACCTGTGAGAGGGAGAAGAAGGCCAAGGTGAAACGCTGATGGTGGGGCGTCTGCTGAGATATGCCCACTCTGAGAAAGGGCGTGTAGTCTCTCCCAGGGTCAGTGATCTCTTCCCACCTCCCTCTTTTGAACTACTCATGTATGTGAGGGGCTCAGGCTTTATTCAAGGAAGAGCTTTCCCAGGGACAGAGAAAATTTCCAGGGTCTTCTGGATGCCAGGGAGTGAGTGGGCCATGAAGGACCCAAGGGACAGGGTAGGTACTTCCTAATCAAGGTGCCCTAATGAGGGCCACCTCTCTGAGGGCAGAGGTGTCCGAGGTAAGGGGGGAGTGGTGGGGTCTCAGGTGGACCCTGTTCTCTGTCTCCCATGGAAAGGGTGGGTTCAGGTCCCCAGGAACTAACAGCCAGTGTTCTTGAAAAGGGCATGGAGGAAGTGGTTGAGACCTGAGTGGGCCCCTGAAGAGTGAGTCCACATCCCTTGTGTTGGGGTTGGGGAGGGGGAGCTGCTTTTAGAAGAGGGGCACTGGGATGAGGTCCCCTTTCCTCTGAGGGGAGCTGAGCTCACAGTGCCTGAGGGTCAGGACAGCTGTTCAGTCTGAGAATGATTTCCTTAAGGCCAAGTATTGTCTCTCCCTAAAGAGACCCAGCCCTAGGAGCTCCCCTCAAGCCCCGAGGAGCTGTTCCTGGTTGGTCCCCTGGCTGCTCCTCCCACTTGGAGATAAACAGGACCTGCTGTCTCCCCTTCCTGCACAGTGCGCAGCCGTCAGCACAAAGTCCCCTCTTATCAGGAAACCACCACAAGCCACCTGCTTCCCCTGCGAGGTGACAATTTCCAGGTAGGCCATGTAGGGGCAGGAGTGTGGCTTGCTCTCTGTACCCCTGATGATCTCCCCTGGAACACAGAACCCCAGGGCCTGATCACAGAGGGTGCACCTGCTGGCTGCAGCAGGCGTCTTTGGAATCCGCCTTTGCCCCGAGTTCTGCCCTCTCCCTCTCGGGTGGCTCTGGTGCCTGCTGTCTCTGCTCCAGGCACAGTGGCCAGGGTGGCCTCGGACGCCTCGCAGTCATGCTCACCTAGGGTTTCCCCCCACTCCCATTCTGCTCTCATTCAGCCCTCCTTGTCTCCGTGCATGACCAGCTCTCCAGGGTCCTGTCTCCACCATCTCCATATCCCAGGTTGCTCAGAGATCAGCCAAGTTACAAGGCCAGACGGTGAAGGGAACACAGGACTTTCAGCTCAGTGTCACACATTCCATACAGAGAAGACCACCCCTGGGGCCCCCTGCTCTGGGCTTTCCCTCAGTCAAGGTGGGCTCCTCGTTTCCGGGAACGACCATGGGCTGCAGAGAGACGGTGTGCACAGCCCAAGTGGAAACTTCACTCTGGGGTGTTGGGGAGAAATCCTGGGGTTCTGTTTAAGGGTCAGCAATCCTCCAAGTAAATCTTGTTTTAGGGGTTGATCCTGCAGTTTCCAGAAGGAGTGGCCGGGCAACTCACCAGCCTGGGCTCTGCAGCAGAGGAGGAGGAGCACCAGCGGGAGAGGAGGACGATGCATCTTCTCAGAGAGGCTGCCCAGGGCACGTGCTGCCTCTGTTTTCTAGTCGTGGGTTTTTAACTCCCAACAAGTGAGGGCAGGGCCAGGCTGTTAACCACAGGAACTGACTGTTCATGTACTCTTCTCTCATACTGTGCCTGCATCTTTCTAATCACAATTTTCCCATATATATGCCTTCTGTTTTGTGTGAGGTGAACCTGAGGCCTGAACCTCCAAGTTTTGGTCTCAGAGATGAGCTTTCCAGTGTGGTTCCTCATTGGTGTGGAGGTGGAGGGCTCATGTCCTTCCCAGGCATGGCAGCTGATTAAGGCCCATCAGATACATGGGTGGGGGAGAATCTTTACACTGAGAATTCAGAAGCATATGCACGTTTAAGACAGTAACCACAGTAGGAAATACACTTCCAAAAAGACTCAACACATATGCCATAGGGATGTGTGAGTACAAAGGCACAAACCTACAAACATACAAATGAATCCAAAGTTGCAGGAAACAATACTCATCCTTAATCACGTGCAATGCAGTCTAAGCTGCCACTCCTTTCCATCCCATCTTACTCCACTCCAGATTAAACTGCAAGCTACATCCCACTTCAAGCCTGGTTACCTGCAATTTGAAAAACATTAATCTGCATCTCTCTCTCCCTCCTAACCAAAGGTTCATAGGCAGAAGATAGTGATCAAAGAATATTAGGTAGGAGGAGAGATCATACTCTATGATTGGGCTTTACATACATTATCATAAGAGCAAATGGGATTGGAATTAGGACTTTAAAGAGCTCATGAATATCAATTATTGTCACTCTCTTAGAAGTATTGTTACTTTTATAACAATCCTGTGAAGTAGGTAGAGTTATCTCTATTTTATGAATCTTGCTATCAATGCTTATGCCTCAGAATTAGACTTCCCTCATTTCACACGAAGGCCCTTCTGCTGTACCATCAAAGGCAGAGAAATCTAGTCCCACTAATGGGAATGTAGATGTAGAAGAATGGTTGTTCCAGGGGTGTTTGGGTTCCTAATCTTACATGAGGAATCAAGCTCGTTTGATTGAAATAGAATATATACAGATGTCAGGATCTGAGGTTTGCCTCTGTTTTCCCATCACAACCTTGGGAATTCCCATTGCTTTACTAATGGAGAATTTAGACTCAGATGCATTAACGTGATTCAACTAACAAAACTCATAACTATTATAACTGAGTTTTCAAGCACATCTGCTATGTTCCCCAGACTTCCGAGTTCTAAAAACCAAACCTATGTCTATTCCTGTGATGGCTTGCAATACATTTTGAATTCCCAGCCTGGTAGGTATCTTATGTAAAGTAAGGCATTATTTGGGATTCTGAAGATCGGGAGAGGAGTATATCTGGGCAGAATCTGATGAAGCTGGAATCTAGAACTTGAAAATCCTTCTAATGCTTCTTTGGAGTAACAGCAGTCCACCAGTCTCAGAGGTTAGTCTTTTCTTGCCTGAAGGATCTGTAATGGATTCCCTGAGGTAGTTACTCTGCAGGTTGTTGATAGGTTGCTTAAGAGAATAATAAATTAGTCAATAGTGATCATGTTTGAGAAGAGTTTGAAGAAACTCTGGGTTCTTTAGTGGGGACTAATGAATGGAAATATGGAGAAGGTCAATGAGGCTTGATCTGGAAGGTTCCATTCATGTTGGAGTTTTCCATGACGGTAAATCTTTCTTAGCAGTTACAGGACGCAATGAATATTCCCTTTCCTGAAATCACTGGCGCGGGGGGCATGCCGCAAAAAGAGAGAGGCCGTGGAACTCTCCTCAGCAAGGCCGAGGGGTCCCAAGGAGAGGTGAGCCTGCTGTCTGCCAACCCAGCCCCCCGGCGAGCAAGAGACAATCAGACGCGACAGGGGTTGTGTCTGAGTAGTTCTGATTTATTGTTGTAAGCTCTTGGGTCATAAAGACAAGCAGGGTGGTTTTTGCTAGGGACTTTCCATAGTTTTACCAATCAAGTTAAAGGTCAGATTACCATGCGCTTACATCATGACAGGGGTCTATGGTGATCACGCATTGTCCACGAGCACGGAAATCAAGAGGGCCAATCAAAAATTTTGACAAACAATATAGACCACGCCTTCACTCCTTCCTGCAGGCGCCATCTTAGCTTCTAACCGCAATGCGTGTGTTTTCTTTAAGCCCAAGCTTAACATGTTACTCTTATGCCCATAGAGGTTTCTCCACTTGGGGCCCCACATTTCCCCCTTTTTTATTTTATTTAAGCCCTCGAGCCATTGGTAATGATACTTTTATAGAGCAAGGCGTAAAGCTGTAGGCGGCCAACCTCCAGCCTCGCTAGCCTCCCACAGCTGTGCCTGTCTTAGGTTGTCTTCCTCTGAGGATCTTACCCGTCATTGGCTACCCAGCCATCTCTTGGGGGCCAGGCGGAGCCTTTGACACAACAGGCATCTAAAACTCTTTTTATTTATATGTCTTGGTTAATCTCTTGAAGGGCTAGATTAATCCAGGGGTCTTGTGGGTGCCCAACATGGGGCTCTTCTTCTATGACTTGGGCAGGCATAACTATTTTTTGTTGCAAGCATCTATTATGGATTGTGAGGTTTTTTACCTTTAACACCACAGCAAGCAAAACAACAAAGACAAGCAGATAGAAGGTATTTTTAAACCAGGTGAACGGACTTTGTATCCAGTCCCATAAATCTGTTGCTCTCCTTTTTACTTGTTTCCAAAATGTCTGGGGTACAATTTGATTTATTTTGGACACATTTAGTTGCTTGATAATATGGGTTAACATCTCTTGTCCCTCCCAAACCTCTCTGTCCCACATTTTTATTCTTAGTGATAGGTTTTTTACACGGTTTAGAGTCTCATTTAACACTGGAAAGGCTGTCAGACAAAAGCTGGGGTATCTCACATGGCAGTCTATGTGCGCCAGAACACTCAATGTCTCAATCGCTCTGGCATGGAGATCAAGCTGTTGTTGGAGTCCCATTATGGCAGATCTCAGGTGTTCGAGCTGGTGTGAACTAGTTTGAAATCTTTGAGCAGAGGCAGTGAATATGTTGTTTACAACCTTGATGGTCTGAGCTTGTTGAATTCCCAGCACGGATGTTGACACTGTTGTACCCTCATGGTTGATGGCCTTGTGTGTCATTAAACCCAGGCTTTAAAGATTTTAAAAACTGTTGCACAGCCGTGGCAATGACGAAGTTCAGCAAGGAGAGAATGAGTAATCTGACAATCACCAGGAGCAGTGTCCACCAGGTTTGCCGCATTGATGATCTGAAAGGAAAGAAAAGATCGCCTCAGGAACTTTTTGTTTTTGGACTCAATATGTGAGTGTCTCTTTCAATCTGTGTAAGATTTTGAGATTTGATCTCTATCTGGTGGTATAAATTTAAGGTTTTTTGCTGGTATCCATATAGGGCTGGGGTCCCCAGTGGGGAATATGCATCTGAATCTTCTCCCCATTGAAAGGAGTGGATCAGGCCCCCTCCATTGGCCAGTGATGGGGTCTTTCCATCTCACTTGTATTTTAGGTTTTATTTCTTGGTTAGACCAATGTTTTTGAAAATGTGATATCAGTTCATTTTTTGAAAATTTTAAAATGTTGAGTAAAGAGTGCCATTCCAAGTTGCTGCTGAGGGCTTATTTCCCCTTTCTGTTTTTGTAATTGAGCCTTTAAATTTTGATGGTGGCTCTCAATTATGGCTTGTCCCTGGGGGTTATGTGCGATTTCAGTGTTGTGACGAATGTGCCATTGCTGGAAGAATTTTTGTAAGCTCTGGCTGATAAAGCAAGGGCCATTATCTGTCTTTATTTGATGGGGAAGGCCCAATGTCGCAAAACATTGTAAAAAATGGCTTTGAGCATGTTTTGTTTTTTTTCCTGTGTGGGCAGTGGCCCAGCAGTCATGAGAGTAAGTGTCAATGAACACAAAGACATACTTAAGTTTTCCAAAAGGGGAGTAATGGGTTACATCAGTTTGCCACAGCACATTGGGTTTCAACCCTCGAGGGTTTACTCCTGGGGGCTGTAAATGTGGTACTTGTAAATAAGGAAGACAGAATTTACAAGTATGTATAATTTTTTTTTAATTTTTTAATAGGGATCTGTGGGAACCTTTTATGTAGCCCTCTCCAATTTATGTGAGTAAGATCGTCAAGATTATAGGCATCTTGTAAATTACAAGCTTGGATTGTAAGGGAGACTGCTCTATCAGCCAAGGAATTTTCCATTGAAAGCAATCTGGGTAAATTTTGATGACCCCTAAGATGGTGTATATAAACGGGGTTAACCCGTTTAAGTAACAGGGTACGGGCTTGTACCATGAGGGGTGTGATAGGATTGTTATCTAGCCGTATGTGAGAATTTAGCAATCCTGGAAGCAAGTTTACTACATAAAGACTGTCAGAAAACAGGTTTATCGGCTCAGGGACTTTTGTGAGCGCCATGACTACAGCAAATAATTTTTTAAACTGTGCGGACCCCTCACAAGGCTCAAAATATTTTTGTATATGTTGATTTGCCTGTTGTGACTGTTGTGCTGGCCGGAATACGATGACTGCTGCATCATTCTTTCCTCTATCAGTAAAAACATTGAGGGCATTCGGTATAGGCTTAAAGAGAAATAGTTGGGGCACCCTCCAATCTAGGCGGCCAAAAGAAGTAACCCATTTGTGTGGCCCATAATGACAGTCAAGGATGCCTAGGTACCCCTCCAGGGCTAAGGCTATTTTCCCATTGTTTCTTTGAATCGATTCAAAATCTGATAGTCTATATGGGATAACAACCTTATCGGGTTTATGCGTATAGCATCGGACCGCGATATCTCTTCCCTTCTGTATTAAGTCAGCCGTTTGATCTATACAAGTATAAACTCGGGGAGTTCCTCCCAAGGAGATGTGGACCCATTGTAAAGGCTTTCCCTCTTGGACCAAGGCTGCCATAAGTAAGGACGGATTAGGCAGGACCCACAATTGCAAACTCTCTTCAGGAATATATCTGGCAAGCTGGGCCTCATTGAGGGCCCTTTGAATGTCTTGAAAGATCTTTTTGTGGGGAGGTAGAAGGGTTATCTCATCATTGGGCTGTCTATCTTTTAATAGATCAAAGAGGGGCAAGAGTTGGCCTGTCAAAACAGGGATCCAGGGTCGTAGCCAATTGAGTTCTCCCAAGACTCGTTGTAGGCCAGTCAGGGAGTAGGAGTCTTGGATGTATAGCTGAGGTTTTAGGGGGCTCACACCTTTTAGGGACAGCTGAGAACCCAGAATCTTAAAAGGCGGGACAACCTGGACTTTATCAGAGGATATATGGAGTCCCCCTTCTGATAGACACTTTTGTAAAATTTTATATGTTTTTGTCAGCGGTTTAGCAGTCGAGGCATCCAAGATGATATCATCCATATAAACATATAATTTAATATATCTCAAATCTCTAACTGGTTGGAGAAGATCTTTTACATAGTTTTGACAATAGGCAGGGCTGTTTGCCATTCCCTGTGGTAAAACTGTCCATTCAAAACACTCATCAGTCCCTCAAAATTAGTGGAGGGTACCGAAAAGGCAAACTTTTTACAATCTTGGGGTTGTAGAGGTATAGAAAAGAAACAGTCTTTGATGTCTATTACCTTAAGACATAAATTACTAGGAATAGCTGGTATCCAGGGTAACCCCCTTAGGGGTGTCCCTTGGATGATCATTTTCTCATTGATCTTTTTAAGATCTTGTAACATCCTCTATTTTCCCAAGGATTTTTTAATTACAAATATCAGGGTATTCCAAGGGCTAGTGGACGGGCGGATATATCCCAAATTTAGTTGTTTAGAGATGATTTTTCTAAGGGCTTGTAGCTTAGTGGATGCAAGAGGCCACTGCTCCACCCATATTGGAGGTCCGGGTTTCCATTGTATAGGAGGGACCTGGGGGGCAGTGGCCCTTAGGATTGGGGGGGCACCTTTTATCGGGTTAGGGGCTTTCCCTTATGAAGTTTATCAAATTTAGGATCTCCCCTATAGTTTGGTATAGCAGAATGTTTAAAAGGTTGTTGATATTTCTCCTCATCGAGGAGGTCATCATAAGAGCCCTTATAATCAGTAGTAATATATACATCTGCCTGTGCCAAAATATCTTGACCAAGCAAATTTACATTCAATCCAGAAGCTATCAGGGGCCAAACCTCTCCTGTAGAACCACCAACATCTTTTCAGGGGAGCCATTCAGCAGTCTCTTTAGATCGAGTGTTCCCCCCAAATGCCCAATATTTGAGGCCCAGGGACCAATTTTTAGCTAGGTGGGACTTCCTCTGCTCTTAGGACAGTCTGATCAGCTCCCGTGTCGATCAGACATCGAAATCTCTTTCTTCCTATGGTAATATCTATTTTAGGCCTTAATCCAGGCACAATAGGCACAGTCCAATTGGTTCTGGGGGGTTCTTTGGCCTTATTGATCCCCATTAGCCTTGTAGGGGGTCGGAGTGAGCCACATCCGGGGAAGGGTTTTTGAAGGAGCTTTTCAATATGATCTGGTAAAAAATGAGGTCCCCCTTGGGGTGACGGGGCTGGGGGTTGCCCCTCATCTAGTTTAAAGGCTTGCTGTCTTTATCAAACTTAGATTTGCACTCTGCCTTCCAGTGATATCCCTTCCTACATCGCGGGCATAGAGTAGTGGGGGGTCTCCGACCAGTAGGTCTGCCCCTACCTTGAGGGCACTCCTTCTTAAAGTGTCTCTCTTGTCCACAGCCAAAGCATCGACCCGATTTTGGGGGGACTAAGGGTCCCTTGGATGTGGTCCCCCCAGAGGTCGTCATAGCGGAGAGGTCCTTGGTCATCGCCTCAGTAAGGGCTTCAGTCTGGGCCTGAAGGGCAGTCGAAATAGAGCGGGTCTGATGGCTCTGTGTCCCCATGTCTTTGGTGACTATAATCCATCACTCCATAGAGCAGTCTTTTTGTCTTGCGCAAGCCAACTTATGGTCTGAGTTCATCCCTTTCCAGACTAATACCTTAACAAATTGATCTCTCAGGGGCCCCAGAGGGAATTTTCCCTGTATGCTCTTTTTCACCCGATCTATGAAGGTGGAGAGGTCTTCATTATTTTTTTGAGTAATACCCGATATGGAAGGCTCACTGGGGCCCTCCGCAAGCTTTTTCCAGGCAGCCAGGCATATGGCCCATACCTGATCTGTATAAGGAGCAGGGATGGTGGCCTGCTGGGGCCCCATGTTCCATTGATCTGCCATCCCTGACAACATCCCGAAAGTCACTGGGATAGCAGGGTTGGCAGCTTGATTTCTTTTCGCCTGAGCATGGCATTCTTCTTTGAAAAAGGCACACCATTTGATATAGGTGCTGCTAGGGAGCACTGCCTTACATAGCATCTTCCAGTCTTGGGTCATACAAGGTTGATGAGCCAGGAGAATAGAGAGAATAGTCTGGAGAATAGTCTTCGCCCACGGGGAGTTTGGGCCATCTTCCACCACTGCCTTTTTGAGCTCTTTTAGATCATTGGCCTCCCAGGGGTACCAGGCGGCCGGCCTGTAACCCCCCAGGTTAATATTTACAGGAAAGGCTTGAGTCGGGCCGGTAAAGGGCGGCGGGGATCCCCAAGGGTCCCCGGGATAGGTTTTCCCTTTCCAAGGTGACCTCATTATCTCTCTCACCCAAGGTGCTCCCGAAACTTCCTCAAAGCGGGGAGGCAGGGAGGGGTACAGATTTCTCCCCTGGGCTCCCGGTCCCAGAGGCATCTCTATTCTCTTCCGTCCCTTTATCAGCCCTGAAAGGCTCCCATGGCCCACTATTTGCTCTAGAGTCTTTATTCCCTGCAGTCTCTTTTGATATATTTTGGTCTGACATGACTCGTTTCTTGTCAAACTTTTCCCATTGTTTTTCTGACTTTGAACTGGGGGCACCCATATCAGTGGCATGCTCCTCGCTCCATGAAAAGCAGAGCTTGAGGGCCGAAATGGTCAAATAGAACCCTAAGAGGGGCTCCTCACCATATCGAACCTCTCGCTGCCTAGCAAGGGTTTGCACTTGATCCCAAGTGTCCCAAGAGAACAAATTGGCCAAAGCAACCCAGGGGGCCAACCGTACAATGGCCCCCCAGACTTTGATGGCCTGAGCATCGGAAATCTCAAGTCCCCTGCTTTTGAACATATATCTCAGTGCCTTGAGTGCAGGCTCATCAAACTTGCTGATGTTATTTTCCATGCTGCCAAGGGAGAAAAGAGAGAAGAGTCACTGAGGACAACCACCAAAAATCCTACCGGGAGCAGTGGCAGCCAGGAAGTTGGGTTTGTGGTATGCTTTTGGAACTATTTATGTGCCTACGCCATTGCACGGAAGTTTTTTTGTGGGGGGCGGGCACCCTAAGGGTCTCTAGCCCGTTCCATGACCCCCTTATCCTGTCATGGGAGTCTTTAAGTGGCAGGCGCCCTAATGGCCTTTAAGTGCCTGACCCGTGCCCACAGGGAAGATTCTAGGCCAAGTCTTCAGTTCTGAATGTTTGAAGGAGAGTTTCACCTGATCGGGCTCTAGCTACTGAGGCTTACCCGTCGTGGGGCCTTCAAAGTCTGCCAGAGAGTGGCCCTAGCCGGGACTTGTCAATTGCCTCCACAACCGTTCGCCTGTTCACTGAAACTCCCGAAAAAAGAAACTAAGATCAGAAAAGAGAAGAAGAAGGAAAATGAGCAAAGAGGGTTTTCGCCAATTCCCCTATAAGGGGGACTCACCTTGAAGTCCGGCTTTACCTCGGGTGTCGTTTCTCTTCAGGGAAACGCCGCGCTGGGGCCCATTTAGTGGCTGCTCGTCGCTTCTTCTTTCAAAGCCGCACGGTGTCACAGCCTCAGTCGGTCCGCTTCGAGCCCCACGTTGGGCGCCAGTTTTTGAGGGGGGCGCGCCGCAAAAAGAGAAAGGCCGTGGAACTTTCCTCAGCAAGGTCGAGGGGTCCCGAGGAGAGGTGAGCCTGCTGTCTGCCAACCCAGCCCCCGGCGAGCAAGAGACAATCAGACGCGACAGGGGTTTTGTCTGAGCAGTTCCGATTTATTGTCATAAGCTCTTGGTTTATAAAGGCAAGTAGGGGGTGGGGTTTGCGAGGGACTTTCCATAGTTTTACCAATCAAGTTAAAGGTCAGATTACCATGCGCTTACATCATGACAGGGGTCTATGGTGATCACGCATTGTCCACGAGCACGGAAATCAAGAGGGCCAATCAAAATTTTTGACAAATAATATAGACCACGACTTCACTCCTTCCTGCAGGCGCCATCTTAGCTTCTAACTGCAATGCATATGTTTTCTTTAAGCCCAAGCTTAACATGTTACTCTTATGCCCATAGAGGTTTCTCTACTTGGGGCCCCACACACTGGTTTTGTCTATATAATTCATTTTGCCACTTAGATAAATACCAGACACCTACGCCTGCTTCATGTCCAATGAGACAGAAGAGACTAAGGCATAGATAATTTGTTCCTTCTGTACTTTAGCTGGAACCCATTTGTGGTTTTCTGATGTTTAGCTTCACTTGAAAGTTTCCCTTTGCTTGTGACCTTCATTGTGTTATGCATGCATGCTGTCACTCCAGTCGTGGTCTTTTCTTTGCAACCTTATGGACTGCAGCTTGCCAGGCTCCTCTGTCCATGGGATTCTCCAGGCAAGAATACTGGAGTGGGTTGCCATGATCTTCCCGACCCAGGGATTGAACCCACATCTCTTGCGTCTAACCTGCATTGGCAGGTGGGTTCTTTACCACTAGCTCCACCTGGGAAGCCCCCTTGTGTTATAGTCCTTAGTTACAGGACTCCTAGGCTCTCTCCCTTATGCCTAAGGATGTTTTCTTTCTTTCTTTCTTTCTTTCTTTCTTTCTTTCTTTCTTTCTT